>NC_044582.1:738500-841000 GCF_901933205.1 Camarhynchus parvulus | reverse complement strand
TGGGGTTAAATTTCACTCTGCTCTCCCTCCTTCCCTTCCTGTTTGTGTGCTGCTGTGGGCCCCGTTGTCATGGGACTCCTGCAGTGCCATTTGTTTGTCTCTTCACCCACCTGGACTTTGCCTCTCCCCAGAGCTCCGGCCTGGTGCTCCCTTCACCTCCTCTCTCCGTGGCTGGGTTGGCTCTGCACCATCCAGAGGCCCAGGAATGTGCTTTGTGGGGTGGCCCAGCTTGCCAGGGAGGACAAGGAGCCTTTGGAGCAGGTGGTGCTGCAGGTGCCCAGCCTGGATTCCAGAGGGATCTGCTGCTGTGGAGCTCCCAGGGTGGCTGTGCAGCCCTGAGCAGGCCATGTCCAACCCCCCCAGCAGCCCCTGCCAGCACAGACCCACAGAGCCCACAGAGCCCACAGAGCCCACAGAGCTCACAGAGCCCACAGAGCTCACAGAGCCCACAGAGCTCACAGAGCCCACAGAGCCCACAGAGCCCACAGAGCCCACAGAGCCCACAGAGCCCACAGAGCCCACAGAGCCCACAGAGCCCACAGAGCCCACAGAGCCCACAGAGCCCACAGAGCCCACAGAGCTCACAGGCAAGAGCCCACGCCACAGGCTCACAGAGCTCACAGAGCCCACACAGAGCCCACAGCCAGAGCCCACAGAGCCCACAGAGCCCAGAGCCCACAGAGCTCACAGAGCTCACAGAGCCCACAGAGCCCACAGAGCCCACAGAGCTCACAGAGCCCACAGAGCCCACAGGGCCCACAGAGCCCACAGAGCTCACAGAGCCCACAGAGCTCCTGTTGCAGACGTGGCTGCAGGAACAGCAGGGTGGGCAGGGCACAGAACAGCAGAGGACTCTGTTCCCTCCCAGGTGCTGGCTCAGGTGCTCCACAGCCAGATGAGGGCTGGAATTCTGTGTTCCCCCAGGAGTCCCAGTGCAGTTCTGAGCAGCAGCAGTCCCTGGCCGGATGCCTGCACCCCTCTGCCTCCAGCCTGCACAGATCTCCAGGAGCTTTGATTTTGCTCTTGTCCCCATTCCTGTAGGGCACTGAGCAAAAGCCCAGCCCCAGGTTTCCAGTTCAGCCTTCACAGCCACTGTTTTTGTGAAAAGATAAGGAAAACCAGAGAGGAGATTTATGTGCAACTTCTGTTTGGCTCCAAGCTCAGCCATCAGTGGAAGTGAATGAGGGAGCTGTCAGCTCTAGGAGAATACAGTGTTAGCATGCAAAAGGAGCAAAACTGGAGCAATTCACATTGCTGAGCTTTCTGCACCCAGTACAAGCTGTTTGTTAGGCAGTGTCGGGTCTGGGAAGGCTGAAATAAAGCAAATGCCTGGTGTGCATGTTTGCATATCAATAGCAGAAGGGTTTGCTGGTTGCTGTGAGGCAGAACAGAGCAGACCTGGTGCTGGAGGTCGGGAGCAGCAGCAGGGCTGAGAGCCCTGAGCCTGCAGTTGGTGCTGTGTGTGCTGTGCAAGCTTTCCTCTCTGGTGAGCTCCAGATATTTGTGTGAAGGCTCCAGCCTCCCCACAGCACTCTGGGTAGGGTTACATCATCCTCCTGCTCACAGCACCTCATCTGATCGCTGTGCCTGCTGAAAAAGGATTCCAGCACGCAGCAAAGCAGATCCCAGCTGCTTCTGCCTGGATGAGCTGGCTCCTTATGGAGCTAAACAGGACTTCTTCAAGGGGATCCAGCTTGTGCACCACACCAGCAAATGAGAATTGTTTTCTTCACAATTAGATTTTAATTGGATTGTGAACAGCCAGGTTTGTCCCTTTCTCCAGCTGCCTTGGCACACTCAGTGCTCCTGAGCCTGTCATTGTGAACTGCTCTGGAAGCTTGGGCAGGGAGCCTCTCATTGCTCAGAGCATGAACTGCAGCTCACAGTACAAGTGTGACAGCAGAGATATGCCAGAATCTGAGTTTTATTAATTTGTTTCAGTTTGAAAATTATTTATCTGTAAAAGGGAAAGCAGCATTCAAACCCAAGGTTAACACAATCTTGATATATATAAAAATATATTTCTGAAGGATATCCTTTGGTAGGATTCTTCAGGTGTCCAGTTTGGTATTGGAGTAGGGCAGTCCCTGATGAGATCATTCATTCATTCATTTATTCTCTGAAGGAAAACTGGAGAACTGTGTACCTTGATTTATCATCATGGTGCTGCTCTGTCTCCCTTATCTGTTGCTCAGAATTCAATAGATAAAGCTGTATATAATGGTTACTGCCTGGATTGACTTATTTCTTGGCTGAACCAGAGAAGATTGGCTCTCTGCTAAATCCCACTTGCAGCTGGCTGATGTTCTGGAGAGCACAGAGCAGCCTGTGGGTGCCACACAGATCATGGTAGCACCAGGAATCTCGCTCTGGGGAAAAGAAACTGTGTCTGCTGGGAGCCAAATGTGATCCTGGGCACAGGCTGCATTCCTTTGTTTGCTTGTCATCACAGTGGAATTGTGCCATGGAAGAGATTTCATTTCCAGTTGATATTTTGGTATGAAAAACGTGTGGGTGTTTGAACATTCTAGGAAAAGTGAGCCACCCTCGCAGGGTGTGTTTACCCAATCCTCTAAAACGTTCACTTCCTCTGACATTCTTATTTATCTTGGCACATGAGTACTAAGTCAAGCTGTTTCCCCTTTCCTGAGCTCAGTGCTTTTGAAGGAAGCTGATGTTCAGCCTTGCTGAGGGATTGCAGAGCCCCTGAGAGGACAAGGAGAACGAGGCCATCTCCTGAGAGTGCCCTCCCAGATCTTCTGCTCCTCGTAGCAAACAAAACAAAACCTCAGCTCACAAGGACCATGTGATGCCAGTGCTGCAGGTCTGAGCCCACTCTGGATAATATGATTACAGCAAGTTTAAAGGTTAACCTGTGTGCTGTAAATATATCATCTTATTATATGAATTTTCTTATCCTAAACCCATCTGGAAAGGATGAAACAGCATTTCTTAAGCACTTCACAAGGCCTGTCGTTATAGTGGAGGTTTCTTAGCAGTCTTGAAAGCATTTGAGTTACTGTGTAATGATATTCTGTCATCTCTTAGCAAGGCTCACACTCTAAACACTTTTACACACAATAGAAATTAAAATGGAATTGAGTAAATTCTGTCTCTCAGATTCACAGGCTGTGTAGTGATTGTCTGGGTGCTCTGGATTAAATTTAGGTTTGTATCTAATGGAGCTGGGTTACTTGGAGTAACAAATTGTAAAATGTGAAATAGTAGGTCACATGTGGAAAATCAAATATTAATGCTTTCTGTACACATTTTTAAAAGTATGTGCATTATAGGCATAGATTTGGCTTTATGCTTTTTCTGTGGTTTAGAATTTTGAAAAAGGAAGGGTTTTTTTGCTGTGAATACATAGTTTATAGGGTGAAAAAATATATGCCATTAAAAGATTTTTTTCTAAAAATGTACAAATATAGTAGATGTGGTGGTGTGGCACTCCTGCACATGTGCCATTTTCATGATCTCAGTTGATCTCAGTTCTCCAGCTGCCCAGGAGGTTGCCCAGGAGCTGCTGCTCTGCTCTCTCCAGTGTTGCACCTGAGGACAATTCATTGGGATCATACCAGGAAATGCAGAGAAAAGCAACTCCTTTGGAGGGGGCAGTGATGAGGTCACTGAGGCACACCAGAGAAAATCCATATTTTGATATGTAGCTCCTCTGCAGGACCAGCTCTCTCTGCAGTTGCCCCCATGGAGATGCCAGTGAGATGCTCTCACACTGATTTCTGTCAGTTCCTGGCTTGGAAGATGTTCTCTCCTCCCCAGGTTTGTGCTGTTACTCCCCCCCCTTCATAACTCATCTGACTTTAGACTTTCAGGATTGAGATCAACGTGGCTGATCCTTCCCTGGGGAGGTTTCTTGGCTGGTTTTGGCACCAAGGGTGGTCCCAAGCAGCCCCAGAGGCAGCGTGAGGGACACGAGTGGGTCAGTGCTCCTGCTGAGCTCTGTTCAGAACATTGCCCCAGGGCACACCTGTTCCTCACCTACCGTGTTGAGTTTGAGGGGTGGGAGATGCAGTTTGAGGCAGCTGAAAGCAGAACAGAAGACAAGGATGTGTATCTGAGAGGAGAAACCTTCACACTTTCCAGGCATAGGAAGGTACAACCCTGATCTGTGGCTTTGTGCCAAGAGCAGCAGAGGGCAAACCTGAGGCTGGTGGGTGCTGGAAGGTGCTGCCCAAGTTTTCTGTCTGCTCAGGGTGTGCAGGGACCCTCCCCTGCTGGGATGCACCTCTGGTACCTCACTGGGAGAAGCTGGGGGGAACAGGGACTTTGGGGGGTTGATCTGGAGCAGTGAGTAATAATGGCCAAGTAATGAGCTCATCTGAGTCCCTAAGCCATCAGACACGGTGTGCCAGGAAATGCAGCAGCTGCCATTCCTGGGAAGGGGAATTTGCACTGGCTGTGTGATACTTGGTGTTTGTACCTCCTAATTTATTTTGTGAGCAGCCTGAATAGCGACAAAACCAGTGACATTCTGAGGAGATGTGGAGGGCATCTCCCACATTTCTCTGGAGCTCTTAAATGTGCATATGTGATCTTTCACAGCTTCAGACTGGTGTGTTTCAACTCCTGCAGTTCCTAGAGGAAAAAATGCCTGGCTCTTTTCATGCATCTGAGCATTTAATGAGAGAGCTTGCCTTGCCTGATTGTACTTGTCACTGCACTGTTTCTCCAGCCATAGAGACACTAATTTGTGACTGTCCTGACAGCACAGAGCTGAGACTGCCTCGTATTGTCATGTAAAAGAAAGAAAGAAAGGCTTGTGGGCATGAAGTGAAATGAAAATACTTGAGACTTCATACCAAACTATTCAGCCCTTCCTGAGCATTTTGCTGGCTGTGCTCTGGTGCTGGCAGGTACTCTGTCTGCAAGTGTTCTAGAGAATCAGAGCTAATGGGAATGAATATTTTAATTGATGCCTTCAGTTGAGCAGAAATAACTAGATGGTCTCGGTTCCCTAAATAAGAATAGAAAAACGTGTGACCAAAGCTGGTCACACAGCAGTCGTGTTCCAAATGATTGGATCACTGCACAGAGCTTTCTTTCTTTAAATAGCCACCCTATTAGCTGAAGAATGGTAGGACAGCTCTGGAAGGCATTTCTGTGACACTAAATTATGCCTGTGCAGGATCCAGCTCCCTTCTCTGAGTCTGACCTTCATCTGCCAAATTCTAAGACACCCTTGCTGGGCCTGGGTGAGCTCAGGCCTGGCCAGCTGAGGCACTCTGGTGCAAAGGCTGTGTGTGGCAGAGCCTTTTGGTGCAGAAACAGCAGATTCCTGGCCCTGCACACTGCTGGGGGGTTCCTGAGCTGGGGCAGCTCAGCTCAGCACTGCAGCTCTGAAATAAGGGCATGGTTTTATCCCGTGTGGCCCCGGGTGTGTGAAGAAACCACAGAAGCTGCTCTTGGACAGGGGCTTTAACTGGACAAACATTTTTGTGTTCCAAGCTGAAACAGCTCCGTGGTGCTCCTGCAAAGCCCAGCAGCCCCCTGTGAAGCAGCCCTGGGCTGCCCCTGGTCAGCAGAACCTCCAAGGGATGTTCTGCACCAGGACACATCAGCTCCCTTCATCTGCAGGCCTGGCTCCCACGCTGAACATTTAATTTTGAACCAGCCTTACCTCCCACCCCCGTGGCACAGCTGCCTTGTCAGCATGGAGGAGCCACCAGGCAGTTTCCCTTCAGTGCAGGACCAGTTTTAGCTCTGCTACAGATTCGTGCCAAGGCTCTCTCTATAACACAATCAAGAAGGGTTTCTTTGTGTGAAAGTACCTGTTTTGTTTGGCTGCCAAAGCACTGCACATTTATGGAACTCTAAATTTAGAGGGAGGAATTTTTGGTTAGAATAATATATGTTTATTTCTCAATATAGAGATCTGGAGCAGGACTTTACAAATGCAGGTTTGATCCCTCTCAGTAAGGTTCCAGAAACGTCCTTAGAGGACTTGGAATGCATTTTTCTAATAACTGAAGCTCTCTCTCTCTTCATTTTTATCACAAAAAAAAACAATAAAGAACTTTTAGCCAGAGTGTGGGGAAGTACATTTTCAATATTCATAAAATGCTGCAAACAACTCCTTCCTTTTATTTGCCAAAACAGGGTGGAGTAGTGAGTTTTGTGGTTGAGATCACCGTCACCAAGAGGGATGAGGTATTGGCTTGGTGGTGATGTAATCCTAATTTAATGTTCATAATTTTTTAAAAAATTCTATAAATTTAGTTTAAATTGGAAGAGAAACCTCAGAGTGTTTTTTCCTTGCAGCCTCAGCACACAGGTCCCTCGTTACCTTGTGCAAAACATCTGCAATTAAAATTCCCTCCTGAGCACAAACATTTTTCTCCTGGCCTGGTTGCATCTGCAAGCTCTGAACCTCTCCCAGCCATCCTGATGATGAATACAAATCATTTCATGCTTTTATTTGTCAGCACATTAAAGGGCAGGAACAAGAGAGGGAGTTTAATTTGGAACATAATTGGTTCTTTTGTGGATCTGTGATAATTAAATGTGCCTACATGGACAGGCAGCCAAGACAACACCGTCCTTACTCACTGAGAGCAGAGCTTGCTTTGCTTCAGAGCAAACTGTGAGTAAAATCCGAGGCAGAGCCTTTTTAGTGCCAGCACTGTGAGGTTCTCCTCTCTCAGCTCCCTCCAGCTGTGGCCTGCTGCTGACCCTGAGCTGTCATTCGCAATAGGACTGCAATGCCACCTTCCACGCTTTTCCTGGAGCGAGCTGGGCTCTGACAGCTCCTGATGTGATTACTGGGAGGGGAGTAGAGAATGGACACCTCTGAGTGTCTGAGGAAATGCTGCTTTCTGAAAGTTTACATACTTGGTTGGCTCCCGGCCGCAGATTCTTCCCGTCAGCAAATCTGAGGAATGCCTTTCCACACTCTCTTGCCTGGCCAGGATTAAGCTCCAAGTGTCCAGCTGAACCAGACTAATCCTCAGGCTGTGCTGAATGAACTGTTTGTAGGCCTGTTGCATAACAAGTTCAGGGAGACTGCCTGGCTGGGAGTCCTTTCCAGGGCAAAAATGATGTCTCAGGTTTTAGCTTTTCTATTTTACACATTCTGTGCTGCTTTAGTGTGTGGCTCTGAGCTTTATATGAGGGCATGGTGAGCTCTGTGCACAGAGCAGGGAGACAAAACAATTCCTGCTCCAGCTGGGCACCAAGGACAAATGATCCAAATCTCAGCCCAGGAGCACAAACCCCGTGGGCTGCAGAGAGAAAAACAAGCAGGGTGGGACTGCCGGGGCTAAAGCTGGAATGGGACAATGAACTGCAAGATGCAAATGGAGCAGAACTATCCCAGGGACAGACCCCGTGCCCGGCCGTGCATTTTGGGGCCATTTTGGTTCATCTTGGGTGCAGCACTGGCTGGGCTCTTGTGCTGCCCAAGGTGCATCCATTGAGGCCTTTTAATAAATCCCTGCTTTATTCTTTAGCTCCATCCAGCCTCTGCTCTGGGTCAGCCTGCACAAGGCATCACCAGCACCCTGGAAGCTGCTCCCAGCCCGTGTCACAGGCAGCCCATGGGACAGGGCAAACCCAGGAGCCCCAGGCACCCACGTGTCCCCTGGAGTGACCCACAGAGGGCTCAGTGTGGCCGAGATTTGCTTTGGACACCCAGAGCATCTTCCAGGCTGTGAGCAGCTTTGGGTCATGACAGCAAGGCAGAAAGAGATCAAATTGCTGTTCTTGATTCCTGAAATTACTGCAGGCTCTGCTGGGTGGGGAAAAGTTGTGCTTTCCCTGTGGAGGAGCCTGGATCCTGTTCCCTGAGGAGCCTGGATCACCTGGAGCTGTCCCCCCTGCCTGGACATTGTCCTGCTGAGCTGCTGCAGCATTGGTGAGGAAGAGGCCACTGTCCCTCACAGAAGCCTGGTTCAGGATTCACAGATTCACCCAGAATCACAGAATATTCTGAGCTGGAAGGGACCCACAGGGACCACCGAGTCCTTAGGAGAATGGCCCATCCAGGGGTTGAACCCCCAGTTGGTGTTACCAGCCCCCTGCTCTGACCAGCTGAGCTCTCCCCTTGCCCCTCCGAGGCAGAGTAAAATACCAACATGTGTAGGGAGGAGAGGAGGTCCAGGAAAGGCTTTCAAAACAGAGATGTGACCTTTTCTTCCCCTGAATCATGGATTGGCTCCCACAGAATTTATTTCATGCAGGTGGGAGGGAGGGTCAGGGCAAAGAATAGGAGATATTTCAGTTTTACTGAAATTGGCTCTTCTGTGAATGGGTTGACATGTGGCAATGCCCATATCCAAAATCATCTCATCCCCACTCTGCTAGGCTGTAAAAACAGGAGTACCTCCTAGACAGAGGATTATAAAGAAAACCTAATCTCACTCTGGGGACTGGGCAGTTTTATTGTTCCTTCCAGAAAGCCAGATGAGACCTTGCTCAGTTTCTATTCCAGTGTATATCCATGCTGTGTAAATAAATTTGAGGCGAGGGCTTTTAAATGCACTTTTACAGCTTGTTTTGAAGGTAATGGAAGCAGATTAACAATGTAAAACTGCTGCAGAAAGTGCTGCTTATTATCATAGGCTTGACCTGAAGATAAACACAACCTGGAGGTAAGGACAGGCACAGGGGCTGTGGGGAATTGGTGCAGGTGAAGAGCTGTTGAGAGCTGGGAGATGTTTGTGTCTGTCCACATGGGCTAAAGGAGAATATGTGAGCATAAGAACATTTCCTAAAATAGCCAAGCAGTCCCTGCAGTGTGTGATGTACAGCACACATTGTGGAGTGTGGTTATCTCGTAAATGATTTCTCTTCATTATCATTCACAGGACAGAACTGTTTACAGTGTGCACTGCATCGTTTTGGGCACCCGCTAAAGTGAAAATTCAGAAGTGAATGTTTTTGCTTTGGAATTCATTAAAGACCTTTCAGCTGTTGTAAGGACACTGCTTCACATGCTGCTCTCAAGTCAATTGCAGCATAATTTAAAACTGCTGTTGCATCCTGGCCTGCACTGCTGTCTCGTTGCCCTCACCCTTGGGGTTTGAGATCAAGCACATTCTGTAGAGATAAAAAAACCCAAGCATATTGTGTCTGTCTGCAAAATTACATGTACACACCTAAAATCAAGGGACTAAAGCACGGGTTTAAAAGCAATTTAATCAATAAAGGGTTATTTACTCTTGAAAGATTTAAGAATAATACCATGGGTAATTCAGGGCCAAGAGGACTCTGTAATTCCAGCAGTTTCTAGACCCCAGTACAGTATTTTGTGTGGTGGTGAAATGACTGGAGCCAAAGAGCCAACTGGATTCTGGGCATCCATCACCTCATAAATGCACTCCTCATAGTTGCAATGTTTGTTAGAACACCATATTTCAATTTTTCTGTTTGTGAACCAAAAAGTCAAAGCTGCCTTTTGGACCCAGAGAAAAGACTGCAAGGCCTCTCGGGTGGTATTTTGTAATTACCATGGTGCACCAGTATTTAATGAGGGGGAGAAGACATGAGGCTTTCCCTCCCTGGAACTCTTGGCCTGCAGCAAAGCACTAAAACTGCACTTTTCTGCTGAGCTGCCCCTGTTGATGGTGCTGCTGGAGCCTCCCACCCCAGTCTGAGCAGGCAATTAAAGCCTGGGGAAGCTGGATAAAAAATCAAGCATGGAGCTGCTTGGGGAGGGATGGGTTTCCCCCACTGTGAAAGGCAATTAGCTGTAAATTGTACTTAAAGAGTTTAATAGCACAATATGCAGCTCATCTTCCCTTTGCCTGGCTGTTTATACCTGAGAAATAGGTTGTGATGTTGTTGTTTATTTACCAGTCTGGAAAATACCTTCATCAACAAATTCTCTTCAGAGAGATATGACAGTTGGGTGATGTGTCAAATCAGCAGGTATTTACTGCTGATGGTGCAGGAGTTGGCCTAGGCAGAACGGCAGGTTGATTACAGGCAAGAATTTTCTTTTTCCTTCCCGTTTCATATTGAAGGCTTTGCTTTTTGTGGTGCTTGCTCTGTGTCACAGCCTGTGGGGACTCTTCTTCTTCTATGCTGCATTCTTCTTTCTGTGCTGTCATTTCTTTACTTCTGTGTTAAGTGACAGATGCAAGGGAATAAACCCATCCCCACACCTCACACTAGTGAGAGTGAAGAAATAAATAAAATAAATAGTCCTCTTTGCAGTGATTACAAAGGTCTTCCATTATCCCTTTGCAATGCTGGAAGTATTATTCATAAGGAGTTTAGATTTTAGTAGTTTATGGTGTAATTTCCCATTTAGCCAAGCCAACATCTAAAATGTTGACTTTGAGTGACCACTGACCTGGAAGAAGGGGATATTGAATTAATAAAACTAATATTATCATTTGGGCTTCCACTTTCCAGACTGCTGGCAATACCAAGCAGATTTTTGGACCTAAAAGTCATATATTGAACTGAGACTAGAAGGGGTAGCAGAAAAGACTTTTAATCACCTCTGATCACTTCTGGCTTGTCCTGCTATTTTAACACTTTGTACATCAGAATTCTTCTAATATAGCTCATGACTTGCATGAAGATGAAAATGTTATTCCTGTTCCTTCAGAATTAAACATTTACAGCTGCAAATGGTGTCTTTTGCATTTGTAAATTTTATCTTGTTAATATTTATAAATCCTTCAACAAAATAGGCTCGCACATAAGGCATGAATGTAGGTTTTATATTTCCTTACAGAGTGCCTTAATATAGCAAATACAAAATCTGAGTTAGAACATGCAGTAAAAAAAACATTAGCTTTTACTACATGCAGAAGGAACAAAATAATTACAACGTGATGTGTTTATTAATCTTCTGAAATTCACTCTTTTCCGTCTGTTGTTTGGAAAATATGAACAAAATAGCACAGTGGTTGTGACTCTCATCAGTTGGGATTCCCAGCTGGTGGCTGATAACAGCCACTGCGGTTTCAGTGGAACTATCAAGGTTTTTAAAAGCGTTGGGCATTGCTGAATGCATTTACTGTGGTTTTTTGTCTCATTTTCCAGTGTTTCTACCTTCATTTCATTTACTTTTGCTTCAGCAGGATCACACCTGTTTCATTATTCATCTGTTTATCAAGAGCAACTCTGAAACAAACCATATTGGAAAAAACCAGCTGAATAATGCTGCTGATAATGACCTTCTTGGGGTCTCATGCCCTAAAAATCCTGTTTATCCACATGTATATTCATACAACCAGAATACTCTCTCCATCTCAGGGTAAGGCTAAGTCCCTAAAGATGTTTAAACCTTTTGTTCAGGGAAGGCTTTGTGAAAGCTGCTGTGTGTTTCCCCCCACTGCAGCAGGATGATTTCCGTGCACATTTGTCTGTGAGCACGAAGGGACCTCATTTCATCATTGTGGCAGTGACTGTACAGTGCTCTCTTGCCAGCAGGAGGAAGTTCTAGCAAGCTGCATCTGAGAGATTTGGGGAGAAACGTTTCCCAAAGCAAATATTGATAGACTCTTAATTTCCTAAACCAGCACAACGTCAGCAAAATGCGTGGTGTGTCACCTGATCTTCAGTTCTCCCAGGTGGGAACATGACAGCTTCATCACAAAACCTCCAACAGTGCTGAAAACTGGCATCAGGAAAGGTCTGGCTCTTTGTGCAGACTGACCTAAATGCTCTTTAGCAGTGTCAGGTGAAATAATAACCAGTCTGCTTGGCTGCAGGATTTTAATGCAAAGTGCCAGGTTTACATGAACAGAAAGCAGCAGATAGACATGCCTCTCAAAATTAAATTGTTTCCTCTTTCGTTGAGCAAAGGTGGTTGAGTTTTATCTCTTAGGTTCTTCTAGGAGCTGGGTATAAATACAGGGCTATTTCAGTAGAGTCTTTGTTCCAGCAGCTGTCTCAAACCTCTCAGGTTATTCTGATTACTGTCAGCTCTGTGGTGGTTTTATCCTGCATGAGGAATTACGGCACCGTGTTCCTTGGTTCAACCTGAAAGGTCACTTGGATCATTTATACTGCAGCCTTTCCATGCTGCAAACCAAAATTGTACATCCATGTTGAGCCTTTTATTGGAAATCATAATCTTTATCTATTTTAGTATAATTAATTGGAAAACCCTTATTATTTTGTACCATTTAAATGGAATCAGATGAAGAGGTTGTTTCTCCCAGCAAACTTCCACTCATTTTTGAGATTGCTTTCTACTTACAGAGCTTTAGATTTACAGCTTTTTAGGAGCAGTTCCCAAGAGCTGCACACAGATTTGGGGTTTATACCTGATGTATGTTGTGCTTTAGCCATAAATAGAACAATAATGGTTAAGATCAGCATCCTCCCCCTTCCCATGGCAGGCAGTGGGAGCTGTGGCAGCTGCTGAGCAGGCTGCTCCCTTGGAGCTGATGGTGCCTGTTGTTTGAGCCCATGGAATATTAGCATTGTTTCCAAACTGGCTGCAGTAGCTGGGCTTTGAGCACAACAAATTAAATGGATCAGGTTTATGTAACTGCTGTGTTGACAGCATGGCAGAGAGAGTCTGGGTGGCTTGGTTCTAATAAACCCACTGGGGTCCAAAAAGAGAGAATGGTTCAGAGAAGAAAAACTTTCGAAACGTGGCTAATGCACCAACTAACAGCGTATACTTAAAATAAAAATTACAACTAAATTCTTTTATCAGAGCAGCCAGGAAGACTTAATTTCAGCCTCATGTTCAATTTTGTTTGGCCTCTTGATGCAAGTATGTCTGACCACACTTCATAGAAACGAGCCAAGAGGAGATGCTTTTTGTGCCTTTGTCTTTTACCCAGAGGGAAATGTTCTAATGGCTTTGGTAAATGGATTAAATTGTGTTTTGAGTGGTGCAGACTCGGAACATTCTGTGTGTTTCCGGGTGCTTCCCTCGCAGAGCCTGACTTGCTCCAGGCGTTTGTTTCCCATCTGGGATTTTGCCAAACCCTCTCCTCCAGCAGGGCTGTTCAGAGCCCTGCCCGTGGTGACCAGACATCCAGACAGCCTGGTTAGCTGCTGTTAGCTCCAAACTCTGCTGCTTTTCCTCTCATGCAAAGTCACATCTTCTCTGCTTCCTTCACAAACACAGAGGGAATTGTCACCTCCGAGGGAGATGCTGTTCTGCCAGCTGCAGCTGTACATGTGAGTCAGCATGTTCTGGGAGCATAAATGCAGGAGAATCTTCTCCAAAATAAAACCCTCTGAATTTTTTTGGAGCGTTTATTGCCTCTCTTTTGCAGTTCATATCTCACAGTTGTAGATGAGCTCATGTAATGCTTTCTGTGGAGTTTGTGTGAGGACATGGGCATGTGAAGCCCTCTCAGTACAGAGCTGAGTTTTCTAAGGAAAACTGTATTCTGGATGGAGAAAATGTGGCATGCAGTTGGAATTAGTCGGAGTATGAATGAATCCCTGAGATTTTTCTATGGTAATTTTCTTAGTGTGATAAAATTCATCACAGACAAGAAGTTATTTTTATTTGAAAACTTTGCAGAAGTGTTTGGGCTTCATCAGGTTTAAAATAATTAATCCTTCCTTTTTAAAAGTGAAATAATTGAAGGGTGTATGTGCCATCACCACTGTAGCATTATGCCTTGGACAGCATATGCAGGGATTTTGAGAAGATTTCTGCTCTAAAGTCCATCTTTGATTCTGCATGGAATATTGTTGCAGTGGGTGTCTGTGAGGCTTGAATTCAGCGTGCTTCATTTGGAATGTTTGGGGTTCTTTTTTGCTCTACTTATATTTGTTTGCATTGTAGGGAGGGTAAATCTAGGTCTGTGGTCAGGCAGGTTTTTGTCAGAGCTCTCAAGGTTGTGTTTTAGAGGAGGTGTAGATGAAGGCCAGCCTTGAATATTCTGTCACAGTGTGGAAGGGTCACCTTTCCTTGGTGTTAATGGTGCCTCTTCCTTTCAGCAATCCTAAACTGGAACTTGCTCTCAACAGCCCTAACACAGAGAACTGAGCTGCTGCTCTGGTGGGTGGCACTGTGAGTGCTTTCTCCAGACCTAACCAAAGCCCAAACCCCAGCTCTCAGCTCTATGTCAGGAACTTTAAACTCCTCCTCTCTTGGGAACGGCTCCGTTGGTGCCACTGGCAGTATCCATTCCAGGAAAAAAAAGCAGTATTTTGGATTGTCTATCAGGTGATCTTTCCACATTGTTCAGAATGTGCATTTTGCTGGGAATTTCAAAAAGAATCCATTGGAAATAACTCCAGCTTGGACTGTTTGGCTGTTTCATTCCTTCTGGGTTATGGGGGAGGTTTTGGGACAGTAGAAAAAGGGATGCTTTGAGTATTTCTCCACTGGTGAAAGCTAATTTCCTGACTAAAAAACCCTAAACCACAACAAATACCTTCCTGCTATCAGTGCCCTCATCCTCAATAGCTAGAAAATGCTGTAAGTAGATATTTAATATAAAATAAGTGTAAGAAAACATCACTAAAGAACATCAGGACAGGCTCTGCTGGCTTTATAAGCAATCTGAAAGCAAAATGGATGATCTCATTTCTGTTGAGCACTGGCAGGTGCTTTGTCTACGCTGTGTGGAAAGAGAACCCTGTAAATAAAGGTGCATCTTTGCTGCCAATTTTAAGTTACTTGTTGAAACTCATTGTGGTGTGTAACAAAAGCCTGTGGAGTGATGTGGGAGAGAAGCTCCTGGAATGGCTGTAGAGCAAGCACCTGATACAGTTTGGACACACTCCACTGCCTGGGCAATTATTTCAGTAAATTTTGTGCTCATCTCCCTGTAAAAACTGTGTTGTTAGTTGAGAATATCAGATACAAAGCTGCAAGTAAAAGTTCTTAATTTTTCAGATTTTGCTGGTATTTTTGGTAGGAAGAAAAGTAATTGTAAATCAAGTATGCTTGAATTTCTTGAGATTAAATTTTAAACTGATTGAGCAATACTTCACATTTCAATTACTTTGCAATTCATAATTTAAACGAAAGATGGCATAATATCCAAGCTGGTGATCCAATCAAGGAAATGGAACAGGTTTCCAACACTTCTTGTTGAGCTGCAGTTATCTTCATTTTTCTTCTGTCTCTAGCAAGTCAGAATTCTCTTCCTAGAATTAAACATTGGGGTTTTTAGTTGATAACCAAACGTAGAGGTGCTTGTCCTCCACTGTTTCCTTCATTGCAGTGGGGTTGCAAACGTCACTGTGCTGGTTTTATGTTACAGGCTTCAGGCCCAAAGCAATGCTCATGGTAATGTGATGGAGGTTTGATACTATAAATATTCTTTATGTCCCTCCGGGCCTGTGAATGGATTACAGGGGCCTGCTCCCTGTACATCACATTTGGGTGATGTTCTCTGGCACTGCTGGGGAATTCATAGGGGAGAATTAGAAGACTAAAATTTATCCTTATGGTTGTTCAGGAACTGAACACCTGCAGCATCTGAGAAGGGGTTTGGTGACCAGGTGTTAGGTTGTGTCACCTCTTTGATTTCTCCTGATGAGGTCTCTTATCCATAGCCAAGTTTGCACCTTAAGCTTAGCTTAACTTTGGTTTGGCATGGGAGCTCAAATCTACAGGCCATGAAATGTTGTTTGTACTAGAAACCCCCTGAGGATTGTAGATGGCTCCCCCTCTCTGGAACAGCCCGCTCCACCTCCAGCTGTCACCCCTGTCAGGCTCATGAGGATGGAAAGCTTTCCACTGTGGTTTCCATAGAACAGCCCTGACTGCAACTGCAGCCCTCCTCTCCATCATCCTCTGCCCATGGTGGCTGGTACCTGGAACGGGCTGTGCTCTGCCCCCAGTCACCTCGCTGCAATCCCATCAACAAAATAAAGTGTTTCTTGTAATTCAGTTTTCTGGCTTCTCGGCAAACAGAGCTTTGAGCGCACCAGGATAAATCCTACCCTAGAGGAGGAGGAGGAAATCTCTCTGGTCAGATAACGCAAAATACAAATTGATTAAATTGCCAGTGCTCTTGCAGTTCTGTGTGTGCTTAAGAGTAGGAGGAGGAGGAGTAGCGGAGATTGGAGTCCCTTTGAGTCCAGAGTATATTTCCTGCACGTTGGTGAAGATAAGTAACATTAATATAAACTGATTCACTGAGTAATCTTTGGTGGATGCCAAAGATCATCCATTTACAATGCATTCTTTGTCTCTTTTATTGCCTCAGGGTAGTTTTATTTGCCAAGATACAAATTGTAAGTTCATAGCATGGGCACCTAGACTGGGGGGTGTGAGGAGGAAAGAACATGTGACGGTAAAGCCAATGAATTCACATTTCAAATTACTTCCTGTTCCTGATCTCCAGATTGGTTAGCAGTTTTTCCTAGGGCACCTGGGGTGGTTCTAGCTGTAAATTAACTGTTTGGATTTGAAAGGGTACCTACCCTTAATAGTGCCGTGTAATTAATTAACATAATAGATTTTAATTTTCTTTTTGTCTAAGATTTAGATGAGACTTAATTCATTAAATGTTTTCTGTGACAGGACAAAAGGTCAATTGAAAGTTAAAAGTGAATTTTCACTTCAGTGCTATAGTTTATTGCAAAATAACGTTTCTGTTTTGGGTGTGAGAAATGGGATTTCTTTTTCGCCATTTTTGCCTTTTGAAGGCAGTGATTTAAAATATGCTTTGGTTTATGTCCCACCTTGTGGGGCAGGTGGTGTTGGTGGTGTGTGGAAATACTCCTTCAGAGGAGGTAAAAGGAGAGGGGGTCAGGCTGCCCTCTCTGTGTGCCATTCAGTGAAACCATTCTGTTCTCCCCTTGAGGCAAGAGGGATCCTTTGCTCTTTTATCCAGATTCAAAACAAGGACTGCAATAAGTAACAATTTTAAAAGACGAAAATTCAGCACCCTGATGTCTTCAGTGTCAGTATGCAGTTGTGGCAAAGTATAACTGTTGTTATAAAATTTAGGAGTTATGCATTTCCAAAAGGAAAAAAATATATCTTGCTCATCTGTGAACAAAAATCTACCATGCATACTCTTCTGCAAATTGTTCTCTCTGTTGGTATTTTGCTAATGGTGCCTAGGAGAGATTTAAGGCAAATCTGGGTGTTTCCCCCACAGATCTAACACTGGGGACACACATTTCTTCTTCCATTTAACATATTGGCAAATGAAATCAGTTATCTGCACCAAAGAGTTGGAAAGAGGGGTTTTCCTGGTCCTTTTTTCCCTTACCACGCTGTGTAGGTCAGTGTGATAGAGAAGACAGTGTGAAGGTGTCACGTGTGCATCTCTGTGCTCTGGACTAGCACACTCAGCAGGACTGGTGCCAAACAACAAGTACCTGTCTCCTCAGCTTGGATTGATCCCTCTGTAAATGCCCTGCCTCTCAGTCCCTGATGCATGGCATGTAAAATGCAGCTGTGCCATTTAGAGTTGGTATTTTCTGGTTGCTTCTTCCTTTTGGTTTAACAGTGGATGGAAAGATAAGGCAATGTTATCCTACCCTTTTACACCTCACCTCTTTTTCCAAGTTTAGAGGGATGGACAGTGGGTGTATTTTCAGGTTATGATTGGGATGGGGAGCTGGCTGGAGCAGCCAATGGAACAGTGGGCACATGCTGGTGCTCTGTCTCAGCCCAGTGGGCACAGAGAGGTGCCCTGTCTCAGCCCTGCTGTTTTGGGTGTGAGAAATGGGATTTCTTCTGCCATTTTTGCCTTTTGAAGGCAGTGATTTAAAATATGCTTTGGTTTATGTATAGGTACCTTACCCCACACCTTGTGGGGCAGGTGGTGTTGGTGGTGTGTGGAAATACCCTTTCAGAGGAGGTAAAAGGAGAGGGGGTCAGGCTGCCCTCTCTGCGTGCCATTCAGTGAAACCATTCTGTTCTCCCCTTAAGGCAAGAGGGATCCTTTTTTTCTTTTATCCAGATTGCTTTTTTATTCCAGATTTTATCCAGAGCTTGGGCAGGATGGGCAGAGGTGCCCTGTCTCCCTGTGAGAGCAGCTTGAGCTGCCCAGCCTTTTTTCTGAGAGTTCAGCATGTTCCATAGAGAGGGCACTGGAACTTGCTGTGCTACCCTCCAGGCTCCAGCCAGGAAGCAGGAACAAAATTACTCTTTTTTTAATGCTCTTCATTCCGCATTGGTGTGGAGTGTTTCTCCAAGGTGTGTTGTCCTTGTTTCCACTCCTGTTTTTGTTTACACCACTAAAGTTTCTATTCCCTATAAAGATTACCACAGAAAGGTCAATATTTGTTGTTACTTTCAGCTAGGATTGAGTTTTGATAGTTCTTGAGTGTGGTCTATGGCCTGAAGTCAGTGAGTGGAGGCTGAGCTCTGTTGGCACAGTGGTGTCACACACACACAGCTGTTCCCTGACCTGTGTCTGCAGAGGTAACCTTAGCCCAGAACTCATTTTGCTGCATGGGCACTGCTGGGGAATGTGGGTTTGTTGGTTTGCTTTGCCATGGTCACCACCCTTTGCACTCTGCAGAAAGCTTCAGCAGAAGGCCTCTGCTGCATTGTGTGCAAAGGGACACTGTGGTGGCACGGTCACCTGCAGGATCAGCTCAGGGATGTGCAATGCCAAAAAGAAGTGTCTGCAAATATTCCTGCACTTTAATCAAGTTTTCTATTGAGTACTACCGTGCATCTCAGTGTTGATGGATTTGACAAAATGGGACTGTAGATAAATATTTTTCTGGATTTAAAAGTAGTTGCACTGCACAGCCATGCACTAATACAGAAACCATGAAAATATTTCCATGAAATGCCTTTAAATCTAACTTTATTAGGTAAATAGTAAGACCTCCCTTATAATCTTCTTCTTATCCACATGTTTAAATATGCAGTTAGTTAAAAAGTCATTTATTTACCTTAAAAATGGATTTTGCTAATTTTTTAAAAAATTATTATTTATATATGGGAATTGCAGTGATGCTTGTCATTTTACTGACAGTTTAAGCTTGGTGGTTGCTATTAAAATAAACAACTGTAACACAGAGTGAGCTTCAAGTAGAAAAATTCCTTGGTTTCGAATGGTGCTTGCAGAAAGGCACTCATGGAAAATATGTCCTTCTGCATGGCACACACTGCACATGATCTCTGAGAGCAGCACATTATCCTGAGCCAGATGTCACAAATGCTGCTGGAGAGACAGTTCTGTCCAGCATCTGAAGTAGCAACATTCCAGTATTTACTTTAATGCTAAATAGTAATTAGGTTCCCAAGCTTTCAGCCACTGTCTGAGGGGTTTGTAATTATTTTCACATAAGTGTTCAAAGAAACACAATTCTGTATTTTTTAGAAGTAGAAAATATTAGTAAAAAAATGTTAAAATCAGTCATGTGTCGTTCTGCTTGATTTTAGTGTGTGCACTGAAGCTCACTCATCTCAGTAAACGTATGAATTGTTCAAACTGGAAAAAAACCCAAATCATTAAATATCAAGTAAACATAATCATGCTTTTCTTGGGGATGGAGAGCTTTTGAGATGATGATGACATGAAGCATAACTGGGCAATGTTTAATCTCGGCTGCCATTAATCCCAAATAAATGCTTCTTGCAGAAAATACGTTATTACTGCCATGAATGAAAGCAGGAAAAAAGAGGAAGCTCTGAGGAACCTCTGGTATGGAATATTTTTAAAGATGATTTGGTTTCAGTTGGTTTACACAACTCAAGAGCATTAACCCAAAGTGTATTAGCCACCTGCATTATTTGTGTCATCTCAATGTGTGTTTTCTGTCCAAATTCATTGCAAGGTATTTTATTCAGTAACAATTACTTTTTCAGACTTTTATTAAGGCTAAGTAACATTCTGGAAGGGGGAGTCCATGGTTTCAGCTTTCCCTCTGTGAGGTCTGCTGGCTTAGAGCATCGGGATATGTTCCTTACTTCCTGAGTTTCCCCACCCTGATCCCCATGGGTGCCCACTCCCCTTGCTCAGCAGTGGCACCAAACACGCAGCCACAGGAAGCCTGTGACCTGGTGCTGCAAATGTCTGGGTGTGTCCTGGGCTGTGGGAACTCTGGATTCCACAGAGAAGGTGCCACTCCACGTGAGGAGAATGAAGGAGCCACCCCTGTACATATTTCATTGGAAGGAACAAAGGAGTTTTATACATGTAATGGTATCAGCAGAGCTATAATTGCAATCACCTTGTATTCCTGGTACAGAGTCCTGCCTTTATTGCCCCACAAATTCAGAACAGAGATTTCCCTTTCCCTTTTATTCCTTCTATGATTTCTGGTGAACAGAGTGGCTTTCTTGGCTTCCAGATGAACTTCTTTCTAAGGGGGCTCTCTGGCTCCTTGTCAGCCTCTGTACTGCCTTTGGGAGATTTCCAAGCATCCACGCTCCTTCTGTGCATGGATTTATGAAAAAGAAATGTTTCCTCTTGAAGAACTGCCCCTCAGTGCTGACTGACCTTTCTGGCAGCTTCTGCTCCTCAGGTATCGTTTCACTGCTGGGGTGAGTGGCAGCAACAGTGACAGCTGCAGAAAGGCCTCTGCTAAATTCTTTTCAAAGGGAGGTATTTGGTATTTGTACAAAAAAAAAAAAGTTTCATATGCCTGTGGGTCTGTTAAGAGAAATTTTAAATCTCTTGATAGTGTTACAATGAAATGCGGTTATCTAGTAATGGATTGATTTTGTGGAAAACCAAAACTGTGTCTTGCTGTGAGCTGCACTCTGGGGAGCAGAGGCAGGGCCAGAGGATGAACACATCAGCTCAGAAACAGCATGAGCAGCATTTCAGAGCTGTCTGAGAGACAAACCTAAATCATGTTCAAAAAAGCTCTGCCTAATGTTACTTTTCCCAGTGTTGTTGCCGTGGATGTAAATAGTCAGGCAGTGTTATAGTGCACCACTAATACAGTTTACAGTAGCTTCTAGCACAAATGAGGGTTTGTAGGATCAACTACTGACTCTGAGAGACAAAACCAGGTCAGAGTAGTGACAGCAGGGAATTTTCAGTCAGGAGTCCTGGCTCTGGTCTAATGGTTTGACTGCAGTCTAAGCCTCTTTAGGCATTGTTTCTCTCAGCACTGAGATTTTGTATATATGCTTCATAACTTGCTGTAGTTTGCAGGGTTGCCTGGTTTGCATGCTCCAGCCTTGGTAAATCAGTGTATCTTAGCATTTTGAAACCTTGTTATCATGTGGAATTTCCTTCTTTGTTCCAAAATTACTGCTCTTATCCAGATCCTCTAGCCAGGGCATGGAGAGACTTTGCTGGAGAGCGCAGCCTTTCTCTGGCAAGGTTTCTTTTGAGGGACAACAACACAGACTGATATTGCCTCTCTCTGTAGAGTGCAGCATCCTGTTTTGTGGGAGGGCATAAAGAAGCAGAGCACGTAGACAGATATGTTTCACTTTAGTTCTCCCACTGATCTGCAAGGCAACTGAGAGAAGTTACTCTGATTTTCCTCTGCTATGGTGTATAATCATTATGCTTCACTATTCCCATCATTCACACAGCAATAAACTTGTTTAGGTTTTGAAAAGGTGAGGGGCTTTGAGATATATGGGAAGAAAGCACCACTTTGGGGTCTCCAAACCCTTGAAACGAGTGAAGATTTCCTTTGCCTTAAATAGACTTAGGATTTGTTCTTTGGAGAGCAAAAAAGACTACAAAGATTCATTGTTTTGCCTTCTCCGTAGCAACTGACAGCATAAAGCCTTTTCCCAGATGTGTTTGTTTAAAGGCTTTATAAGTTCAGTTGAAGAAATGAAGTTGTAGTTATTGTTTTTATGCTGATTTTTGTGTGTTGGCATTAAAAAATGAAATAATCTAGTACAGAGCCATGGAAAATGCAGAAATGTGTATGAGAAAAGATAAATCCACTTAGGGGGGACACAAAACTGGGATGAGTACAGGAGCATGTTAGCTTTTGAAGAACTCCCTGGTATACTTGAGAATTTCCATGTCATTCCAGGTCATGTGGGAACATTATGATGTTTTATATGGTTAGAGGATTGATTACTGTTCTCTGATAATTCTCACTGTGCACCAGAAGAGAGTAATGTGGAAAAGGATTGTGCTGCACATCCTTGAAACTGATCTATCCCAATCTTTTTTACTGAATACTTATTTTATTTAGGTTTACATTAGATATACAGGTAAAGCATGGGTGGAGGGAGAGCATGAGAAACAGAAAATTCAGCATGGGGGGCAGGATGTGGAGGATCCACATGGGTTAGCATATTTTTTTCATTAATATCCCCTCAAATCCCACTGTGAGAGGAATAACAGGTATTTTGACCTGTATATGCAGTTTATTGTACAATGCTGCATGGCTGTATTTATACTCTGCAGGAAGAAAACTACTCCCTAGCAGTTTCTTCTGGTTTTTTTTTGCCTGTGTAACCCTTTGCTTTTATTCAAGCAAACTGCAAAACAAATGCCTATTTTTCAGCCTTCTCAGATCTTGGAAATAATGGTGTATTAAATGTGATTAAAGTGGGAATTACCCTTTAAGCAGGGTCATAATTACTGTAGATTTAGATGGCATATTGTACAAATTGCTGTGTGCTCATAATTACAAATTGAGTTTGTTGCACTCTGGGGGTTTACAAACTTTGTTTTAGCCATTAACACATTAAATAGCAGTGATTTATGGAAATTACTGGATAAACCAAAATTTCAGTGTTGCATTTAATCTAAGGTTTAATTCTATTTCTGTATTAGAAATGAAATAGGTTTAGCTTTAGCAGGCAGGGTTGAATGGTCTGAGGGAGTCATTCACTGCTGAGATATTGTAGTTTGAGAGTGCTGTTTGTTGGGCAACTGGCTGGAAACTGCAGTGGTCCAAAGTGAATGCAGCAGCAGCTGCAATGAGTGAGCTGCTTGTCACAGTAAGCTCTTCCCGAGGTCAGCCAGACCACTTGCTTCACATTTATTTCCCTCAAACTTCTGGGCTGGTCTGCAAGGTGTAAAATCACACTTTAAAATCTTTGTTTACTTCCTCTTCAGAGAGATTTCCCAGTTCCTTCATTTGTGCTTAAGTCAAGTTGATCTAACGGAGCAAAGATCACTTTGTGTTGTGCTGTTAGTTGTGCTCCAACAAATTGCCAGGAATAAGGATAGCAGGACATGAAAAGTCACTTTTTGATCTCCTTACAGTGCACTTCAAATTTCCACAATATCTTATGGCAACTCTAACACTAGTTCGGTGCAAAAAAGCAGCAGGAGGACAACAGAGAACATTCATCCTACTGGTTCTGCCAAAGCTTCCTATGCAGAGTGCAGATCAATGAAGTGCTGTAGAAGCCCATGTTTGGCTCTGTGTTGGTAGAAAAGCCTCTCCTGCCCCTGTTTTCTGGAGCCTGAAACATCAGCTCTGTGTGTTCACCACCTCTGCCATCAGGATGGCAAAGAAACTTAGCTAAGTGCCACCAAAAATTGTCCTAAGAAGTCATAGACTTAGAGATCTCTGCTAAATCACCATCTGAGACAGGGTGGATTGTGCGGTGTGGATTACAGTTGTTGTTACCTGAGGGAAAATTGAATTTACCCTATTGATTAGGGTTGAATTAAAATGCTTTTGGAATGTTGAAACATTCACAAAAAAATCCCTCCAAAAATAACTGCAACAGGCTGCCTTGACTCGGAAACCACAATGTTGTCTGCGTAGTGCAGCAAGAATTTGTTTTTCTGTGTTTAATTCCCCGTGTTGGAATAAATGCGAGATCTTTAATGTGTAGATGATTTGGGCATTTAATCTCTATGTTAAACTTTAACAACATATTCAAGCAAAAAATGACTTAACAAAAACTTTGTACCTGAATGGTCAAAACTAAATTGAGAATTCTGGATGCTTGACATTGATGGGGGGAAAGCCATCTGTAACAACTATCCATGCAGTGTTTGGAATGGGATGTGTTTGTATTGCTTGGTTATTTGCTGATCTAGCGTGATCGTATCTGTGGAAGGAAGATTGTGTTTGAAGTGGCTTCAGAAAAGCACATTCTTCAGAAAATTCTGTGACTGCTTTGGAGGTCAGAGCTTTCCAGCCGCACTTTCCAGTGTCTCCTCCCTTCACAGCCCACGCTAAAACTGTCTGCACTTGGTTCCTAAATGGAAACTGGTTTCCGAAGGAGAAGTTGACTTTTGGGAACTGCCTGTGTCTGCTTTGGATTTGTCTCTGTTTACAAGAAGAGACGAAGCTTGATGCAGGAGGCATTGAGTCAGGACCAGAAAAACGTGGGGTTGTTGTGGATCCCAGACATTCGGGGAAGAGGCTGTCTGGATAATCATTAGATGTTGAAAGCAGGCATTGCAGTGTAAATAGTCTCTGGTTAGAGTCTTGCAGTGGCATTCCTATGAAAACAGCCTGTGTAGGTGTGTCTTTCCTCAATGTGTTTGAGTTTCACTGAAAGCTATTTAAACCCAGGCTTATTCGAATCTATGCCTAACGCTTCCTTAGGAAACTATGCAAAAACGCACACTCCATCCGAATGTTTAAGGGGGTTTAACTAAAATTGCCTCGATTCTTTTCACCACCCTGGAAGACGTGATCAGCCCTTATGGGATGTACCAATACGAGATATGTCGTATGCACATCTTTACGCCGTGCTCCTCCTCGCACCCGGTTCGCAAGAGCGACGCTTTCAGTTCCTGACTAAAGTTTCCCCAAACTACAGAGCTTGGCCAGCGGAGCTTTGGTGTGTTATTATAGGGTATGAAGCCGTGGGAAGGGTGTTGCGATTTTGTTGTCGGGGGCCGGGGGCCCCTCGGGCCGGGCTCCAGCGGGCACCGTTCGGTGCCCCCCGGAGCCGGCCCGAGGGGCCCCCGGCCACGGTGAGGGGTGTGAGGGCGGCTGGTGTGAGGGGAGTTTTGGAGAACCGTGCCCGCTGGAGCCGCACCAGCAAGTCCCCGGGCAGGGTAAAGACTGCTGGAGTGACGGGACCCTCGGAGCCGCGCTTTGCCCGGGAATCCCGCCCCCACGCGTGCGCTCTGCCCGCTTCCCTGCCCCGCCGCCGGCGGCTGAGGGGACCGGGCGCGGGGCGGGGCAGCCCGAGGGGCGGCTATGGTGGCGCGGAGCTCCCCTCGCGACACTCCGGCCCGGCCATGTGGTGCCTGCACTGCAGCTCGGAGCGGACCCAGTCGCTGCTGGAGCTGGAGCTGGACAGCTGGTGAGCGCTGCCGAGGGCGGCGGGGGTGAGCCCCGCGCCGCCGCTGCCGCACAAAGGGCTCTGCGCCGCCAACGCCGCCGCTGCCCGGGCTCGCTATGGGGCGGTGCGGGAGGATGGGACTGGGGGGTCCTGCTGGCGCTGGGGGCACCCTTTTGTCCCTGGGGATTGTCCCTGGGGTCACCCCACTGTCCCCGGGATGTCTCCGGGTCGCGGCGATCGGGAGCTCGTTCTCTGTGTCCTGGCTCGGGAGCGGGGACAGGCGAAGGCTCTGTCTGCCCTGCAGGAGCCCAGGGTTAAATCATCTCCATGGTTGAACCGCGGCGTCCCAGGCGGCCCCGCTGCGCTGTGCTGGCTGTGGGTGACAGGCAGAGCCATAAATCGGCAGCTGTGGCAGCAGGCTGTGAGCTGACCTGGCGTGTGCCGCTCCAGACACCGATGTGTAAACACTGCTTTTCGGGAGAGAGCAGAGAATCACATGATTTGTGTCAAACCAGTGTGAGTTTGACTGCAGAGCTCTGGTACAGGCTGTTCCCGGTGTCTGGGGCCGGCCGGAGACCTGGCCTTGTCCTGGCTACATGGGAAGGTGTGTCACACTCACAGGGGTAAATCAACGTTTGCCACTCGTGCCCTCAGCCAGAAAATAAGATAAAAGAAAAAACAGTTTAGTTCTAAGGTCTTTAAATTACAGATACTTGAATAACTGACATAGGAGGAACAGAGAGTGGGATTTGTCATGTTAACACATACAGTCCCTATTGTAAGGATGTTCTTAACTACCAAAATAATGTGTGTCTAAAGTACGGCAACACAGAGCTCTGTTCATGAGCTGCCTGAAAACTCCAGGCACAAACGAGTTTTCTTCTGGTGTGATGCTGTGTGTGGATTTATGATAAACTAAAAAAGTTATCCTGCACTTGCAGTGCACTTGCAGAATGAATTTATCTCCGATGCATTGTGGAAGTTCATTCCACGAAGTGATTCAGCCAAATACCGTGCTGTTTGACTGTTAAATATTCAACTTAGCTAAAGATAGAAAACATCTTAAATTGGGTGTGGGCATGTGTGGAAAAATATAAAAGGAGGAAATGACTGGATTCAGTGTAACTATGTATGAATGCAACAGTTGCTTTTCTAGAAAAAGAAAAGGCAAAATATTTTTTGATAAAGAGAAGTGTTTCATAGTACAGTTTAGTCATACATTTAATGATTCTTCAGCCCATTTTTTTATCCTTAAGGAAAAGAATAATGTAAGTTTCCGTGTGGAGTTGGCAATGTTTGCATAAGTGATGTTACCTTTGCATGGCTTGCTAAAAACATAATTCATAACAGTTACTTTAGTGACAGATTTGCCTATTACACAGTAACGTTCTGTTATTCATCATTGTTTCAGACTTTTTTCCTCCATTTGTACATTGCTGTGCACTTCCTTTCAGTTAAACTTGATTATTCTGCCTGATGTGCTAAAAGAGGAATTGCTGAGTACTTAGTTTGGATGGTTGTAGTTAACTGTGTCTATTCTTGTGGCAGATATCCTTCATATAAACACAGAATTCATTACATCTATCAAGTGCTTTGGGAGAACTACAGCCATCCTGAATAAAATTACCCATTTTCCATTTTACTTCTACTTTTGTACCAGATTTGGTTTTGCTGTTGAGATGTCCTGTTCTAGTTCCTGAAAGATATCGAGAGTACTGTTACAAAGTAGTCAGCTGGGCTTTTTTTCTCCTGGTTAAAGCTCAATGTCCGGGTTTCCCATGAGAAGTCATCTATCATCCTTTTTTTTTTTTTATTTCTACCAATCTGAAAGAATTCGTTATCATCTAAGATACTGAAATCCAAGATCTGGAGCTGACCAGTGAAAACAGCATCAACAGCATTGAGCATCAACAGCATTCAGCTTATTTGCCCCTTTAGAAGCCCTCTGGGAATCCTGGTGCAGTTAATAAACAACCTGCAGTTCAGTTTCATGGAATTATTGTCAGCTTTCAGGCAAGGAAGCCCAAGGATTCAGTTTTTGCACTGAAAAGTGCAAATACCAAGTTGAACAGTAACTCTGATTTGTTGTTCCTGTAAGAGTCCTGTATTGGAAGGTTGCAGGGACTGGACCCAGGGAGTGCCTGCTGGGCAAGGGGACCTTCTCTGCTGGAGAAGGTGCCTTCACCAGGGGTTTGCTGGGTGTTCCTCTGGAGAAATGGGAAGTGATTTCTTAGGATTTTATGGCCTTACATGGGTTTTCTCACCCTGTGACCATTTCATGTTTGTAAAATGAAAAATCTTTCAAGAGAATCTGTTCATATGGCTGTAGAAAGTGTTTCTCCCAGTACTGGGTCTTCATGAGGAGAAAACTTCTCCATTGCTTGGGGGCTGGGGCTGTTTGATGCCTCTGAGGCCCCAGGAGCAGTGCAAGGACTTTGGGTGGAACACCTCCTTTGAAACAACACTTTACCTTCATACTGATGATGTTTTCCCTGAAGTCTGAAGACGTCAATTCAGGGCTCCAGCTCTGCAGAGAGGCAGATCCCACAATGGTGGAGCTGATTAGCACACTTGGGTGATTGCTCCAAGTATGCCTACAAACTGTGCCTGCCCTGAGCACAGTGAGAAGGAGATGGATGATGAAAGCTGCTCCAGAGGCAGTCAGGGCTCTGGTGGTGGATGCCATTACCTGTAGGTATTAAAAGCTGCTCACTCACATCAGTTGTGTTCCTTGGGGCTTAACACCACTGCCATTCAAAGTCCAGTAAAACACTTTGGGACACAAGTGCTGGAAGTCAGGAGCTGATTTCTGAGTGAGCCATGAGGCTTCCAGCTCCTGCAGGACTCTGAGAGGTGCAAAGGAGGGTTTACGGTATTTTTTAATATTGGATTTTTTAAAAAAACCTGTGAAGCACCACAGCCCAAGCCTGGGTTGTTGTGCCTTTTCATTGCAAGGATTTACCATAATTCATAAAGGTCTTTCAGGATGCATTTTTTTTTTTTTGCTCCTTCAGCATTTACATGGTTCTTCCTCTGTTAGACCCGATGGTAATTTTATCATTAATTTCAGAGTCAGGCATATTTGAATCACAGCAGCTGTCAATCAATTATTCTTTTTATGTTTATTTAATAACAGAACTGCAGGAGACCTCAGAAACTGTAACCAAGGTGGAGCCCTGATTGCTCTGTTTGTTACACATTAAATTTGTGAGGATGTGCCCCTAACCCAGACACTGCCTGATCCACAGAGCAACTGGAATTATGAGGAGGTGGCTCATGAGTTAGGGGGGAAAGTGTGTTGGTGCATTGCTTTTGTGAACCATGCTTTGTTTAGATGTCATTTGTATTTAAACAGGGTACAGGCCACAAGCCAAATTTATATTCCTGAGTTCGCTGCTTTATTTCTGTTGCCTCGGAAGGCTGTGTAGTTACAACAGCAGAATCAGCCTGTGTTTGGGGCTTAAAGTTCACTTTTAGTATCTTGTATATTGCCATTTAATGTCAAAAATTATGTAAATACAGGTTTTATTTAATTCATGCATCTTTGTTATGCAAAACCGGTTACTGATCATGGACTTTTTTAGCAAGACTTATTAATCAAAAATATTTTACTTACATAGCCCTTCTCGTGTCTTCTGGGAATCCATTTGAATTTTATTTAGGTTCCATTTAGGGTACAGACAGAGATGGCAACTTCACTGCACTGCTGTGATTTGACTCCAGGTTTCCAGAGAAGAACAGATGCTGCTTTAATCCACTGTAGCACAAAGCCCCAGTATTACGTTAAAGGGGAATGCAAATTGAACTAAATAAATCCTTTTGCTTCCTTACAATAGACAAAAGACTAGAATCGTTCTCGTGAAATAACTGTAGAGATGTCTTTAATAAAAATAATGTAAAAAAGGCAAGCTTTGGTATGATAAAAAAAATCAAACCATATAGTCCCTGCGAGAGAAGCAGAAAATTAGAATGATGGCTTTGATAGCCTTTAGTACAGGAAATTGATGTATTATATCTGTTAATGAGATTCTTTCAGTATTTCAGTGTCATCCCAGTTAAACTTGTGCTTATAAACAAAGGACACAATTCCCAGTTGCCTTCTGCTGTGCAAGCACAAACAAAATGCCACAGCTATGATCTGACTTGCATTTACATCAGTGGCTATATACAGGGCATGGCCATAGAAAAAGAATCCTAAGCTTGTTTTAAGGGATGCTTGCATTATTTAGTCCAAAAAATTGCAGTGGCCCTTAAAACTCAGCAGATTAAGAAGGATGGATGTGCCATGAACACAGAAAAAGAAAACCAACTTCCTTCTGTTTGTTAATATACCCATGACCTTTCCAGTCATCCTCACACAAGGCAAAGGCAGCGAGGATGCAAAGCTGAAGGCTTTTCTGTCACTGGGAATGTTTGCAGCCAGCCCTGACTCTGCACTACAGGAGCATTCACAGTTTGTTTTTAATTTAATTTTCACTCCCCAGCTTTACAGCAGAATGGGCCCAGCTCCATCTCAGGTCACATGGAGAGCTGGAAACAGCAGCAGGACCTGCTCTGGGTTTAACTGAGTGCAGTGATGCTTTTTGGGAGCCTGGAGTGGGAGTGGTGACAGGAGAGATCATTCCATTGTCATGGTCAGGCTGGGACAGGCCATGCCAGTGCCTGCACTGCATTCCTAGGGTACACCCATGGGAAGGAATGGATGATTTAGTGGGAAGCTGTCCTGCCTTTAAAGACAGTACCAGAGACTGGGTTTCCCTCCTGGTTTGGGGGTTGTGCTCAGGAAGTCATCCTTCAAGCAAGAGGGACAGCAGTGTTCCTGATCCAGCTGCAGCTCCCAGGGATTTGAGTACAGAGAACAGGCCTGCATAAATCCCTGACCTTCTGGTCATGGTGCAGCCCAAGAATAGGTTTTCTCTCAAACTAACATCACTCTATGTTCTCAATCAGGAATAAAATTATTTTTCTTTCTGTGTGGTTCTTCATTATAGTAATGTGCTGTGAATTGGCTGTTGGATTTCCATTCTAGAGGTGTCTGGGCTGATTCTTGTGCTTCAAGGTGACCTTTTCACAAGGTGTTAAATGTTAGATAATGTCAGCTCTTCTTGGATTCATGAAAGGAAGTTCATTATTATTGTTTATATTTTCTTTTCTTGTATTTTACTCTCTGAGTCTTGTTTAGAAGATACCAGTGATGTCGAGCATTAGTAGAGACTGAAGAAGGAGCTGATTTTAATTCTCTTAGATTTGAGAGAATGGGACTTTACAGCTGATAGATTCCTCTTAATACTAGTCATTAATGCCTTGTAAAGTGAGAGAGAACAGAGGATTACCTGGACTTAATGGAACTTGTCCCAAATGATGACAATGTGATGCACACTTGGATACTTTATGTGTTATTAAGAAGTCATTAAGATGTTTTTGATTAGGTTAGCCTAGAAGAAAAGTATTCCAGGTTTTCCTACCACAGTGCAGCGTGTTACACAAGATCATTTCTCACTGTCTTTGGTTGCAATTTTCAAAATCTGTCTTTGCACGATATCACATTTTCATTTCACTAAGTGGTGACCCTTGTTTTCAGGAACTGGGCTTCTACCCCTGTCCTAAAAGACACTTTTCCACTGTGGAAAGATCTGTGAACTTTGCTGTGATGAAGAGCCTACAGATGACCAAGAGTTACTTACCCAAGTTGTGTATTTTAGACTCCTGTTGTGGTTGAGCAGCCTCACGTGCAGCCCCAGCTAAGCCAAGCTGCAGCCCCATCACAGACACTGTCACAGAATATTCCTGAGCTGGGGGGCCCTCAGGGATCCTCAATTCGACTCGAAGCTAAAGGCAGTGCAGGGTGTTGGTGGTTCTGGGAGCCAGCAGTGCTGGGCAGCTGCAACATGGCCTGCACTGCCCAGAAACTGCTCCTCTTCTCTGGGTGTGCAGTAAAAGATTTCCAAGGCAGGAATTGCTACCTGTGTTACTCTGTCGTCAGTGAGGTGACTCAGAAGTTCTATTGAAAGCCTACACTTAATTCCTCTCTGACAGAGAAAGAGCTGTAAAATGTGTAGACTCAGCATAATGGGGAGGAAATGTAAAAGGAAGGAAGTTTGTGAATGAGAAAAAGCATCTGTCAGCTCTTTAGCTGATTTAGAGGTTATGAGCAATCTTCTGAGGTCTCATTTCTACAAGAGTGAAGATTTATGTGTGGTACCTTTGAGTGTGTCTGCAAAACCTTCTGTTTGAACACATTGCCTTGAACCTAAGGATCATCTACAACCCTGTCTTTTCCACCAAGCCCCATACTGCCAACAAAAAAATCTCCTATTATTTGGTTTCCTTAAACACTATGTTCTGTACGCTCTGGTATAAACCTTGGGTGTGCAGCAGAGGATAAAATCTCCCTTTTATGAGGATGCTTGTGATTTCAGAGAGGTGAGCAGTGCTCCTGTTCCAGTGAGTTACAACACCTCTCTCCTGATGTGGGCAGAGTACTCAAGGCCAGTTCCTGCTCTCACTGGCTGGATAACAACACCCTGAGCTTCCCTGGGAGCAGGAACAAGTGCTGTGTTCTCATCCTTTTCTGTCCTACCTGAGAGTTTCCCATGCCCATTTGCACTTCAGCATTTCAAAATTACATTGTTTTCCCTTAGAGAAAACTGGTAGGGTTTCATTCTCTTTTTGGGTTGGTTTTTATTTTTTGAGACTTGGCACAGCGAAGTTGGCAAAGTGGAGGGTTTGTGCAGTGATTAAAATGGAGTGGGACTTTTATATTATATATACTTTCAGATTCATTTAGATCAGTGAGAGGTTACTCTGATCAGACTTGTAACAGCCCATCCTCCTTTTGGATTGGCTTTTTAAAGTATGTTACTCTGTAATTTTTTGTTTTATCTGTTACTACAGAGGGAAGTCAACCAACCACTAGGAGCTGAACAGTCCCTTTCTGATTTTGTAAGATAATTTTGACCAGCTATTTCTTAAATCCTAGAGAGACAGCAAAGTATCTCATGTTCATCAGTGCCATTGTTTGAAAGCACAACTCATTAGATAATAATAATATAAGTAATTGAAAGGAAATCCTTTGGTTATTGGACCTTTTGTACGACAATCATTTGCTACAGAAGTTAAAATATGGTCTAAATGAACGCAGCTGTCAATGCTCTGGCACTTTACTCAGTGCAGTGTCCAGTACAGAAAGATGGTTTTGTTGTCATTTCTGCTGCATGGACCCTCTGCATGCTCTTCGTTTATGCTGCTTCTTAATTTCCCTCACAAACTGGGAAAGACTGGTCTGCTCCAAAGTTGTTCCTAGTGCTCTGTACTGTGTTGTGCTTGTAAACATTTCAAATAGTGCAGGGGCAAACCTTTAAAATGAGTCAAGTGTTAGGCTTTGTTTGATCTATATCTGAATTTAGATTTGATCTAAGATGAGATAGTTTTAACTATTTAACTAGAACGTTCTAGGTATGACATTTCTGGGCCTGAAACATTGATTCATTAAACAGGATTTTGTTAAGCATCTTCAAGGTAGTTCATGTTTCTATCATACATGGAACAGAAGAGGGGGAAGAAGAGTTTTATCCACCAAGACCTGACTGGGAAGAGGAAATCAGTGCAGAACCTGATTGCCAGTGAGCTGATTGCCCAGCAGCAGAGCTGTCCTCTCAGCCCTTCCTGGGACAGGCTTGACACAACAGCTGAAGAGGTGAAAGAGGAGGATGGCTGGCACAGGACACCAAGGATTCTTGCATTGTATCAAATACTGCTTCAGCTGTGTGTGCAAATCAGGGTTTTTCAGCTGCGGACACTAAATCTTCCTTTTTAAACTTAGCAGCGTCTGAAGGGCGTGTCATATAGACAGTGGAATGTGTGCTAATATCTTGCTATCTTCAGTCCATGTCATATATAGTGTGGGTTTGCTAAATTAAGAGCATTTCTGCTGCTGAATGGTGTATCTAAATAAATTGTAAATAGTTGAGGTCAAATTCTACTAGAGCTGCATTGAGAAACTCCACAAATTTTTCAAGCTTATCATGTTGTGTAAAAGTTTGCATAGCAGGGACAGGACAAAGTCTGCAGTGGGAGGCAAACCTTCACAGATTTTGTTAAGTGATCCATCCCACAGACAGCACAGTTCCATTAAAATTGTTAGCTTTAGTCCATGTAAGAAACAAAGCATCCTTTTGAAGCATACAGGACATTTTCAGACGGTAATGTGTTTTATGCTGACACATCAAAAAGAAGAACTGGCCATAAAAAAAATTCAAAAATTCTAAAAATTGGGCTGGTTTGAGCCACAAGCCTCAAATTATCACTCCATAGTCATCTTTTAATAATAGCAATTTTTTAAAGAGTTGTTGCTGAATAAACAAATGCTGGGTGATTAACACGGATTGGTAGCGAGTGATGCTGGCTGACTTCACCTGAGATAGAAGTGAACATTTGTAAGCTGTACCCAGGTTCTGTTGGTGCTGCCAGTCCCCTTGTTAGTTTTGCTAAATAATGACAATAAAATACAGCTTTGCCTTCAGCAGGGAGGTTCACGAGGCATTGAGTGGTACTGGGGAGGGTTGGTTGGGTGGATCCTTCTGTACATTCTTGTGTCTGATGGCCAGTATGCTGCCACTGTTTGACAGAGGTGATCTGAGCACTGGTTAACCTTCCTTGTGCTCCTTGGAAGCTGAAGATAGTCTCAATAAGCTTTTCCCAAAGGGATATTCTTAGTTCTTAACCCTGTGGTGTTATTGCCTAAAATGGGTGGGTTGTTTGGCTCTATTTCCATCTCACTGCTGTCCATCTACATGTCAGAAGATGCAGTGCATTCATTCCTGCATTCTGCTTCAGTGGGGAGAAAATAACCTCTCATCTTTCACTCTGCTCTCTGCTGCTACTGATGGCATCTTAGAGTGTGGGTCAAAATGCCCTTTTTCAAAAAGTGTTTTTGTTAATGCCTTTCATGGGGTTACTCAGTGGGAATTACAGCTTGGCAGTGGCCAGGGGAGGGGCGCTGGGGTTGTGTGTGCTTTGGGAATCAGGGCTTGGAGCAGGGAGCAGCTGCAGGTTTGCAGGGCACTCGGGGGTACCTGCCTGTGGAGCTCTGCCCTCCCTCAGTGGCTCTCAGACTGTTTGACTCAGGCTGCTCTTATGGGCGCCCTCACCACAGAATATTACAGAATAAGTGACTGCTTTGTTAGGGTTTGCTTCTGAGACACATGCAAATGGTGTCTGGATTTTTCTTGCAATGATATTTAACTTCAGTCAGATGAATTACCTGGGACATTACTTTGATGTGCATTCAAAGGTTTCATTTGTTTTGAACAGAAACAGCTGAATGGAGAGTGCATTGGAAGTAAAACACATTGGTCAATATTTCTCTCCCGGATCAAAGCTTTTGTCACTGCCTGTGAATGCTGTTGTCCATCATAATGGCTTTGAACTCTTGGCAGGGTGTATTTGAAGGTAGATTGGTTTGTTAATGTTATTGTGCTTATTGAATTCAGGGATTTGTGTAAGTTCTTAATATAATTGACTTCTATTTACCAGACAGCACAAACCAGACATGGCAATAAGGACTAGGTTCTAGTTCAAACTGCATTAATAATAAGCTTCTGCTCAAATGTTCTCACTCCAGTGGGGAATATTGTATTGGGGGGTGGAGAAAATGCTAAACCATGGCTTGTGTGAAGTACATATGGCCAGTTCTGCATATTGAGAAGTTAATGGAGAGCGTTTGGTGGGGTAATTGGAGACAATACAGTGCACACATGGAGTTTGAATTAAATGCACCTCCTCGTTTATGGCAGAGAGCAGCACAGGTACTGAAGCACGAGGCAGCTTTGAAGCAGAGGGCTGTACCCCTGCCAAAGGAGTGCTCTGTGAGGTGAGGTTGTGTGGGGAGCACAGCTCTGGAGAGCAGAGTTCTGCTTGCAATTGTCACTTAAAATTACACATTCAAACCAGGGCTTCGTTGCACTTGTAAAGGCAAAGTTATGTGCAAGACATTGACTTTTGGAGAGGTTTGTTCCTCTGTGGAATGGCCACATTTGGCCTAAACATTTTTGCTATTTGAGTGGTTTGTTTCAGCCGTCATGCTGGAAGTGTCTGGCCACACCAGTTGCTGCAGCAGCTGCCATCCTGCTTCTCTCTGTTACCCACTTAGTTCCACGGGCGGCTTCTGGTCTGCATTCTCAGGGCTAGGTAGAGAATTTGGGTCTATTTCAAGGGGAAATCTATAATTAGGAGCTAAGATCACAGTTTGACTGGTTTTAACCTCCACATTTTAAAAGATGGTTGGTGTAAAACAGATGCGTAGCAATTCTTCCTCCCTGGGCATTTGGACCGGTTTATACAGAATATTTATTTTTGAGTGAGGCAGAAGTTTTACTGGAAGTGATGTTTATGAAATGAGATTTTGCAAAAAGCTTCATTCTGTGGTTTGTATTTAAATCCATCTCATAAATCCTAAGGCAGTGTCCCAAGAAGGTATCTGGATACTTCAGCTGTGGATATGTTGGTGTTTATGGGCAGAAAAGTTTCTGGGGCAAAGGAAGAAGATGAGTTTGCTGAATTGTTCTTGAGTAGGTGTGACTTCAAGGGAACCAGCTTTACATTGCATTTTTCTTGAAGAGGGAAATAAATTATATGGATTCAGAGAAAAGCAGGCAAGTGAGAGAAGGATGATTTGGCTGAGGAATTTCATGAAGAACCACTCATGCAAATGCTTCACTGTTGCAACAAATAAAATAAAGTATCAGTTCTTCATTAATCTCAATTTGAATTCAGGCTGTGCTGACTACCTGGAGTTTTAGTGCTGCTCTACCACAGCCCTGCTTTAAAACCTCCCTGCTTCCCAAAGAACAGAGCCCTTGCATTGTCATGGCCAAGATGAGTGGCTTTATCGCCTTGTGCTGACTAGAATTTTAAGCTGGGCATGTTTTTGTTGCTGTATTTGTAATACTTATGCTGCCTTTCCACAATGTAGAAGAAATTTATTCTGTGTACCCATGTGTTTATGCTTCTAAAGATCTGAAATGCTATGGAAAAATCTTTAAAGATGTAACAGCACAAACTTATTATATTGTCATACTTCTCTTTGTGTCCAAAACAATTTTTAACAGGATTAATATAATGCTGATTGGTTCTCATGTGTGTACTATCCAGTTGTTAGGGCCTGTTTTCAATTTCATGTCTTTATATTACACTGTTGAAAGTCCATTCTGAAAGAGTGATGAAAATAATTCTGATTTCAGAGAATGCTCATTGTAAAACAGCTTCTGAAGCATTTGCTCTGTTCTGCTGGGAGGATCTTCTTCTATTTTAGAATGTTGCATGCAGTTTGGGTTTGGCATTTGCATTATTTAGAAACATGTTTCATTTCTTTGTTCCAAACTAAATCTGCAGCAAACCAGTTTGAACATTTGGGTGATTTCTGTAAGCATATGTTCCCATTATCTTCATATTTTAGTTCTAAAAATGCACAGGGACCCTTGACTGCTTGTAAACTGGGGGGTTTCTGGGGCGAGAGGCAGCACTGAATCATTGCTTGCATGTGCTGTTATTGTTATACACTTCCTTTTTATATGCATGTAGTTTTAAAGATAAGGTTCTGGGCCTCAGGAGGAAAGGGACTTTCTGCTTTTCTGGGTATCAAATGTCTGTCTTTCATAGTATAAATTCTCTGGCAGATAAATTCTTGGATGCCTCTGCATCCAAACCAGCAGCTCCTCTGGTCATTTTGCCATTAGTCAGTGGAACAGATAAATCCATACTCATGGAAAAGTTTGGGGCTTGCTCCTTACTGGAATTCAGGTCTTTTTAAAGATTTCCATTTTAAGCTCACATGTTGAAGTTCTCCTATTTTCAAAGTTTTTTCTTTATTGTACTTTTTTTTTCCTTTGCTTTGCTAATAGTTTGGCAAGATTTGAAGGAAAAGGAAGGTGTGAATATAAAAATGAAAAATAAAGAATGACAGTAGATAGTCAAACATAATGAATAATATGTTATTGTTTTAAAATTTTAAAATATGGTAGTGGATTTAAGGTACTAGTGCTAATTACAGCCTTTGTGATTAGAAGTAATAATAGAAAGTGTAAAATGAGAGCGAAGGAAGAAAAGACCTGCCAGGTTTGTGCTGCTAAAATGCCTGGAGAGGAAATGTTTTGCTTTGGTCATGGCTAACCACACAACTGGAGAGGGAGAGAGGAGACAGAGCTTCTTCTTGTTGGGTAGTTCTTGAAAGCAACTCATCCCTGAATTGTGGGAAATGGCTGTAAAATCAGGACCTTTTCCTAGCAACAGCAGCTCCTCCCCTTTTTGTCAGCCTGGATTTTTTTAACAGTATTATAAGCTGAGGTTTATGCAGGAAGAAATTTTCAGTTTCTGACAAAATGCTGATTCAGTCTGTGCTGGCAACTGTTTCAAAAAGTTATTTAGTCGTATAAAGTTTTTCAATGGCTCTATTTTAAATTTTTGTTCATGCAAAGTCATATTAGTAATACTAATTTTTTTAAAATATTTCATTTTCAATCTTCAGCTGTTCCGTTCTCTGCTTCGTTGTAAAATACTTGCAAGCCACCTTTCACTTTTTCTGGCTTGGCAGATAATGAATGTCTATTTTCTTCTGAAACAGGAGTGCAATAAAACAGTTGGACTTCTAGGTTAATTTCAGCTGTTTTGCATTCTCCTAATAATACACAATTAGAATATTCAACAGATTGCTGGGCTCACTAGTAATATGCAGTTGCACATTGCAGGGAGATAAACCAAATTAATCCACTAGAATTTTTTTTTTAAACAATGAAATTATCAGTAAGTGTATTGGACATGTCTGGTAGGTAGCAGATGCCTCAAATTGGACACCTTTATTAAGAAGCAGTTCCTAATTCCAGTTGGGATTTTTAATTAACATTTCTTTAATATAATATATATGTATGTATATATAGTAAAAGCATAAGAAATAGTAATTAACAGTATTACAGTGTCCATTTTTGTAGTGTGCTTAATATACTTAATGTCTCAGCCATCAGAGAGAGGCAGTGTGTGCAGGGTGTGGAGGTGAAGCTGGAGAGGTGTCTCAGCTTCTCCCTCAGTCCCAGGGAGACTTCTCCTGGTTCTCACTGCAAGCCTGGAGCAGAGTCCTTGACATTTTTGTGTGTTGGCAGTTTTAGTAAGTGCACAGATAAAAACCACCCTCATACCCCTGCAGTGACTGCTCTTGTTCCGAGTCTGGGTTACAGAATTGTTGGCCTGGAGAAGCCCTCCCAGGCCACTGAGTCCAACCATTCCCCAGCACTGCCAAGGCCACCCCTGCCCCATGTCCCCAGGTGCCACATCCACACGGATTTTAAACTGTCCCACCCAGGGAGCAGAGCCTCTGTGCAGAGCAGCCAGTTTCTCCAGGAGAAGGCTGGGAGGAACAGGCCAAAGGCTTTGCTGAGGTCCCAGCAGGTGACATCCACAGCCTGTCCTCACCACTGAAGCAGGTCACCTTGTCACAGGAGGAGAGCAGGTTGGTCAGGCAGGACCTGCCTTTCCCAGCCCCAGGCTGGCCAGACCTGATCTCCAGGTTGTCCTGTGCTGACGCTCAGGGTGACCTGCTCTGTGACCTGCCCAGCACTGAGGTCAGGCTGGCACATCTGGAGTTCCCCAAACTGCCCTTGCACCCTTCTTACAGATGGGTGTTGCATGTTTGATAACCTGCAGTGAGCCAGGCCTGCTGGGAGGCGCTGGGAGTTGGCTCAGTGAGCCCTGCTGCCAGCTCTGTGCTGCTCCCTCAGTGCAGCAAGCCAACTTGCCATCCTTGCAGCTTCACACAAGTCATATTTGTTGACATATTTTTCTTCTCCAAACATATGTAAAGTAGAAGAAGTAGAAAGCAAGCTGCTTTTCTTTGCCAGTGAAGTTTCACTTTAATGAAATAATTCATATGGAGCTTCAGCTGCTCCTGGGAGGCTGGGAAGAGCTGAATGGGGGAAAGCCTTAAAGCCTGTGCACGTGTTTGCTTGGAAGGGCTCTTGTTGTGCCTCTTGTAAATGTAATTACTTCCATGCTTCAAAGGTCAGGTGGCAGGGAATAGGCCCATGAGCAAAATGAGATCGAGCATTACAGTCAGTCAAGCATCACATTTATACCTGGAAAAAGTACAAAAGGCAAACTAAAAATTAAGAAGAAGCCCTTAACTTTAGTCAGAACTCTGGGCAGATATCCTTCCAACTTCTTGTGATTAGGGCAGTGCCCTAATCACAAGAAAAGGTTAAGGGATCCATCGAAGGTAACGTTATTAAAATGTCAGCAGGAGGTTATAATCAGCATGGAAGGGATATTAAATAGTTCACAATGCAACGGTGAGGAAGGCAGAAAATGTCAACAGAACCTAAGATAATTCCAGCCTTCCTGTTAAAAACAAATTTGCCATGCTTGTATGGAAAGTACTTACAAATAAACTTGCAGCTAGGATGTGATGTCCAAAATAGCACAGCTCACAGCTGGCAGAGCAGAGGAAGGAATTTCAGTGTTTAAAAGAGAACGTGAAGCAGCTCAGTATCATACCGTGTCTTTAATGGATGCTTCAGAGAGAATGACCTGTTTGTTTTTAGTGGGTGGTTACACAGTTTCAATGTCACCAGCAGAACTCTGCATAGTTTATCATTTTTAAGTTGAAAGCCAGCTGTATCACTGAGGGAAAGGGATTAGTTTCCTGTCAGCTTCCTTTTTGGAAAAAGCAGTGTGTGCACACTGCAAATATTTCCAGCTTGGGTTAAGTATGTTTGAAAATACCTTTTGGTTGGAGTCATATTTTGATGGGCAAAGAGAGAGGACTTGCTTTCAGTTTTACATGTTTATAGAAGCATTTTAAGAAATCTAAGGGGCTTTTTTTTTTCTCCTTCCCTTTAAAAAGTACAAACTGTTCAAGCTGAGAGAGTTTGGCCGGGGTTAACCCTCAGCTCTTCAGTCAGTGGAGAACATTCTTTCAGAAACTGCTCTACACTTTTTGAAGGGACAGCTGAAAGACAACAGGAGGGCTTTGGTTTTTAAGTACAGATGAATGAAGGAAAAAAATACAGGGCGTGGTGGGAATGTGGAGTTTTACTTCTTTGGAGTTTGGATGTACCGTTCCTAAAACAAAAGGTAGGGGAAGTGTTGCTTATATTGGTGCATGTGTGAAGCGTTTACTGAGTCTTTTCAGGAATTTAAAAAAAAAAAATCATTTTTCTGTCAATGCTCTGTGTACACAGGATGAGACAGACAGTAAATATTTTGCTGTGAAACATGAAAAGATGGAAGAGTGAAAGTGCATGTATTGCAATGTGAGCGTGCCCTCCTGCAAATACAACCCAAATACAAATTGCTGTTAGTCATCAGTACTTCAGAATACACCTAGAGCTCAGTTTTACAGTGTTTCCTATTGTGTGCAACCCTTTTAATAGGAAAGGTGTTTTTCCTTTCCTTTATTCCTTAGCAATAACAGCATTTGTGTGAAAACAAAGTAGTCTCTTTTTTGCTAGATGGGTGCTATTGAGCTTTCTTCCTCTGAAACCATATTGCTTTCATTAGCTAGAAACACTGACCCTTGGGATGCTTTTACTCCAAAACCTGCCAAAAATATCCCATGGGAGCAGTCTTTCACTAGCAGGAAAATAAATGAGATTTCTCTTGCAAGTACTTTTTCCCAACTTTAGTTTTTAGAAACATCATACTCTCAAGATCCATTAAGTCCCTATCTCCATGAAAGTAATCCTTTTATGTCAAATTGTAATATATGGATAAGAAAATATTGCTTTAATTGGTCAAAGCAAAGAAAGACATAAATAAGCATCTGTCATTTTGAATGGAGAAGCTTGGAAATAAGCAGTCTTGTAGGAAATTAGAAGTTTTCATTCATTTTACAGAGTAGTTCCTGAGTGACTTACTCAGGATATTATTAGTAATTAGTGTATAAAGTTAAATAATGCCTGAAACCTCCATTCTCCTGTTTGACTCATGCTCTAAAGATGTCATGGGCATGACAGATTGAGACTTGCAAAAACTACAGCAAAAACTGCAGCAAAAACTGAGGTGTTTGTCATGAAAGCCACGTTACTTGTAACACCTGCATGCGAACAGCAAAACGTGCTAGATGCCTACACAAAATGAAACTAAAGCAGAACTGTGCTGTTTGCTGGGGAGAATTTCAGTGTGCTGGGCTCACCCGAGGCTTTTGCTGTCTCTCTTTTGTTGTGCAGCGTTGAGGGGGAGGCTCCCAGCAGCGAGACCGGCACGTCCCTGGATAGCCCGTCCGGCTACCCGCAGGGCCCTATAACGCACAGCTCCGCCCTGAGCCCCGAGCACTACGAGCACCCCTACGGGCTCTACTCCATCGCGCCCGGGCAGCAGCGAGCCCGCCGGCCCAAGCTGCAGCACTCCACCTCCATCCTGCGCAAACAGGCCGAGGAGGAGGCCATCAAACGGTCCCGATCGCTTTCCGAGAGCTATGAACTCTCTTCAGACCTACAGGATAAGCAGGTATTTGAGCTCTGGTACCTCGTGCGTGTCTGTGAACTGGGACAAGTCTTTTCTAGCATTGCTTCAGTTGGGACTTTTAACTCCGTTATTCTTTGTCCCATACACCTTCCCCACCTCCTAGAGAAAAGTGTAAAAGATATTAACAGTTTAATTAAGATTTAATAGTTTTAGCAGTTAATACTGTTAAAAGTAAAACCAGTTCTTGGAACTCAGATTGTATACTCCAGGAGTGTACTAGAATGTAATCATGCAAAATATTTTTCTAAGAAAATGAGTCATTTTGAAACCCCGGTGTTTTTGTTGTCACAGGAAGGAAGAACTTATTGCAACTGATATTCTCTTATATCCATGAGATGAATTAATACACTTTTGTATTTTATGGTGGAACTTGCAGATTACTATTCCGTTCATCATTGGAGTTTTGAGTTTTACTTTCAAAACCAATACATATAAAGTACATTAAAGAGGTTACGAGAGTTAAATGTTTTTGTGAGACTTTCCACTTGTCCCGAGCTGCACAAAGTGACGAGGGCTGCGTGTGTTCCCTGGCAGGTGGAGATGCTAGAACGGAAGTATGGGGGCCGTCTGATCACCAGACATGCTGCCCGCACCATCCAGACCGCCTTCCGCCAGTATCAGATGAACAAGAACTTCGAGCGCCTGCGCAGTTCTATGTCCGAGAACCGCATGTCAAGGCGCATCGTCCTGTCCAATATGAGAATGCAGTTTTCCTTTGAAGGACCTGAGAAAGTCCACAGCTCCTACTTCGAGGGGAAGCAAGTTTCTGTTACAAATGATGGGTCAAAGCTGGGCTCCCTGGTACCGTCGGAATGCAGTGAGCTCGGGGAGACAGCTACCATGAAATCCCCGGCAGCGTCCACTGATTTCACTGATGCTATAACAGAACTGGAGGATGCTTTTTCCAGGCAGGTGAAATCCCTGGCGGAATCCATCGACGACGCGCTGAACTGCCGCAGTCTGCATTCGGATGAAATCCAGAGCGCGGAGCAGGTCAGGAGCCGGGAGATGGAGAGGGAGAGCTGTGCCCCGAGCAAAGCAGCGATGCACAATGTGGATCACAGGAAGCTGGACGAGATGACGGCGTCCTACAGCGATGTCACGTTGTACATCGACGAGGAGGAGCTGTCCCCGCCCCTGCCGCTCTCTCAGTCTGTGGACAGGCCGTCCAGCACTGAGTCGGACTTGAGGCTCCGCTCCGTGAACTCTTCCCAAGAGTACTGGTCCATGACCCACAAAGACGATAAGTTAGACACTGATACGAGCTGCAGGAGTACCCCATCACTGGAATGCCAGGAGCAGAGGATGAGGATGGATCACCTCCCCCTGCTCACCATCGAGCCGCCCAGTGACAGTTCCGTGGACTTGAGCGATCGCTCGGAGAGGGGCTCATTAAAGAGACAGAATGCGTATGACCGAGGCATCCCCAGCCAGCAAGGCAGCCCTAAACATATCCCTCACAGCATTCCTGCCAAGATCATCACCCGGGAGGAGCAGGAGGCCAGGCACAGGGCTAGGCCCATAGACAGTCACTTGGCCATCAATGGCACAGCAAACAGGCAAAGCAAATCAGAGTCTGATTACTCTGATGGAGACAACGACAGCATCAACAGCACTTCCAACTCCAATGATACAATAAATTGCAGCTCAGAATCCTCTTCTAGGGACAGCCTAAGGGAGCAAACCTTGAGCAAACAAACCTACCACAAAGAGACTCGCAACAGCTGGGATTCCCCTGCCTTCAGTAACGATGTTATCAGGAAACGCCATTATAGGATTGGGCTGAATCTTTTTAACAAGTAAGTACAGCAGTTCCTGCCTTCCCCTCAGTGTCACTGAGAATGAACCAGGAATATTCTTCTTGTAACAGGTAAGGTAAGACTGGTGTCTGGTACTGACCTTTCAGTGAATTAACAAGGTGCTTGTGGTGACTGTCCATGTTCAAGTTTAAGTTGATGTCTTCATAGTTTAACAGCTTCAGGAGAAAAAGAAAAAATGTAATTATGAGTGTAGGAATGGTAGTAAATTATTGAAGATTAATCCAACTCCCTTCTTGGGGAAAAATATGGTGGCTTGATCCTGATCCATTTTTTGGTGTTATGTTATAAAAAAATTCAGATTTCTTCCTGGCCTAATCATGTAGGTGGTGTAAAACTCATCAGATAGGAATTAGAAACAGCATGCAGCATATGATGAGTTTCCTGTTTAACACTGGCAGGGCCTGGAATTTGTTCAGTAGATTTCATTAAAACTCTGATGCTAAAAGCCAATGCACTGAATATTTTTATACTAAATGAATATTTATCATTTATCACAGAACTATCACAAAATTTCTATTTCTGCCTATGACTGATAGCTTTCCTATGTTTTCCCTGTGGCTTGAGTGATTTCAGGCCTTCTTTTCAGGTAGCAGTGCTTTGATGTGTTTGGATTGATAGGTTGGTGGTTCCTCGTGTATTTGTTCTAACATTGTAGTAAGTTAAAGCTTTTTGGTGCCATCACGTGAGCTGTGCATTACAGCCCCAAGTTTGGCTGTAAACACTTTCAGGTTTAGTTTTTAATCTGTGTGAAAATGCCTTTATGGGAGCTTCCAGCCAGTTGGAATTATGCAAGTCATAGGATCGCTGCTTGTGAAGTTGAATGGGTAGGAAAATACATCAATTAGCTCTTTTTTAGAAAATTTGAAAATAACATCCTTGGCAGGGCAGGTGGCGAGGAAGGTGTTGGTGCTGTTGGCTGACATTTAACACTTGGTGTTTGCCTGGGTTTTGCACAGCAATTGAGCCTCGAGCAGTCAGTGCTCAGTGAGCCTCAGGCTTGGTAAGAGTCTTTTGAGTCAGCTGCAGGAAGGTGTAGGGAAAAGTGAATGGAAAAAGTGCTCAGGCAGCATGCAGGGGTGAATGAGAGCATTGGAAGCTGTCAGGTGCTGCTAGTGACACATCAGTAGGAGGCTGAAAGTGAAAAGTAAACATCAGGAACAGACAAGAATAGAGGCAGTTGTTTGAAACAGATCAAAGTGACCTTGCTGTACAGATTTGCACAAAGATAAACCGGTTTTCTGTATTGTTCTGAGGTGATGAGCAGCTCCTCAGCAGTGAGTGGTGCAGGACAGGACTCTGCAGAACTCCAGACAGCACCTCTGAGTGCATCTTTTGCTCTGTGTGATTTCCTCTTCTCCGCTGCATTTTTATCTCCAGCATTGAAAGCAAAGTGAAGATTGTCATTACTTTCTGCTAAGTCAGTGTGATTCTATTGATTCCTCAGACAGTCCCCACATATCCCACACGTCTTGGGTTTTGATTGTGGCCCTTCAAGTCTGAGGATTGTGACATTTTCCTTAATGTGCAGTGTCAGCTATTGAATTGTCATAGAGTGTGATGGTACATAAGTCTGTAAATTCTTTTGAGAAGGGAGCTGGAGAACCTTCAAAGCTATATTCTTGTGAAAGCTCACGAGTCTCTAGAGAGTGCATCAGGTGGGATTGCAAATTGCATCTTGAGGTGAGCGGTCAGTGCAGTGGCCAGGTCAATGCAGCAGAGTCACTTCACTGTCCTTTCCCCACATTATCTTCACAACAGATTTATGGTCATAAAACGAGGGAGCAGTGACAGCGTTGGCAGCAGCTCCTGGGAGGATGTGTGCTCCACCCAGGAGGAAGCACTGAAAGAAGTGGCTTTGAACTTAGCTAGTACAAGAAGGCAACTTTTTTTCCAAATGTCTGCATCTACCACAGGAAATTTTAGGCATGTCTTTTACAAGGAGTTCAGGTTAATTTCATCGTGTCTTTGAAATCTTCCTTGCAAATTAAGATCCCAAGCCTTAATTAACAAATGTCCTTTCTTTGTGGTACATGAAGCTTGGCTAAAATGCAAAGAATTAAGAACCTTAAAGAAGTGCATAAATTGTAGCAAATACTTCTGGCTTTGTTCAGCAGAAGTGGTAAAAAGGATTAGGATTTTAAAAGCATGGAAAGTCACTATCATCTCAATTGAAATTTCAATTTTTAGCTTTTCTGGATTTCCTATTTTAATAACAATTTTCAGAAGCAGAAGGACAGTTTTCTTATCAGAGGCCCTTTGTTAGGATAGGCAGTTATGGGTGGGGTCAAAGTTGAGCACAGCTGATGGTCCAGTTCACTTAATCACTGATAGATGCAAAACATCAGGAGCACAAAGCTCCCAGGAGAATGGACAACAGAGGACATTGGGAAAAAATTATAGGTAATTGAAAATCACTTTTCTGGGAGTTCTATTGGAAGGTTTCTGTACCCATGGCAGAGGGTTTGGAAGAAATCATCTTTAGGATCCCTCCCAGCCCAAACCATTCTGTGACTCCATGATCATCACTTGATCATGGAATTTTTTTCAAAGTGTAACTTGGCCTTCAATTTGGAACCTGAGTGTTGATTAAAGAAGTGCACTTGCACTTTTCAAAGGCGTTTTGTAGTAGCCCCTAAGCTAGAAGGTAAAGTATCCCCCAAAATGGAGTGATTTCTGCCAAAGAAATTGCAAGTGAGTAACAGCTTCTGTGCACTGCCGTGGCTCTGAATGGCAGCAGTGATTCCTCCTGGCAGTGGGCTGGCAGTGTGTGTTCCCATTCATTCCTCCCCAAAGGAAGGGCTGCAGGTGCATGCCCAGAGTGCAGCAGCTCCCAGGGAGCCTTGGGCAGGCCAGCTGTGTTGAATTGGGCATTTTCTTCAGTGGAGCTGGAAAGAGATGTGGACTGGGAGAAATGCACTAGAAACCATTCCTCCCTCACAGGCAGAAGGAAAACACTACCTAGAAAGGTTTATTTTGCAGGCTGCAAATCCTGCCAATGCAAATCCAGCCTTTGAGACTGGTTTGCTTATAAACAAGGCCTCAAGAGGCCTTTTGACTGCTGCTTTAAAAACAAAAACAAGGAGAAAAAAAAAAAAGAAAAAAGAGCTGTGATTTCATTCTCCTGTTTGTTTTGACTGCAGGCTGGAAATACCAGGTTTACCAGTTATTGCACCCCATTCTGGTAGGATTTTCAGGTTCCATCCTGCTAGTGATGCACTGATGGTTCTGAGAGATCAACCAGAAGTGTTTAACGTCAGCAGTGTGAGATGTGTCCTGCCCATGGGTGAGCAGTGCAGGGCTGGCATTCTGTGCACGGGGATTGCCCCAGAGCCTGGTGCTGCCAGGGGGCTGACAGCAGCTCTGGGGCCCTGCCAAGAGTTTGTGGCTGCCAGGTGTGTTTGTTGCTAACACTGCCCGGGGTCACTGTGTCCCCTGGCCGCGGTGACACACCCGGCAGGGCCATGGCAGGGACAGGGACAGGGCAGTGCCTGCTCAGCACTCCTGGGCACGGGGCACAAACACCTTCTGTGCTAACAAAGCAGTGTCAGCAAACTGGGGACAACATCTGAGTGGTTTGAAAACTTGTTGCAGCTGTGTCCTAGAAGATGGGAGATAAGGGCTGGCATTGCTCAGACTGTTTTTAATCTAGCAGAGCCTGGAGTCATGTTTAGTGTCTCCTTTGGGATATCAGCTGTTGGCAGGCGCTGTAAATGGTCCTCCCATCTGGCAGGGTTCCTGTGGCATTGTGTTCCTTGCCATGGGAGCCAGTCTTGCTGGTGCTGATTGCTGACATTGCTGGTGAGGAGAGGCTGCAAAGTGCAGCTCAGGGGCTGTTTCACTGCTCTGAGCTTGATGCCAGGGCATAGTTTAGGCTTTTCATCCTAATCCTACATGTACTTCTTGGGGATACATGAATGTAACACCACTTTACAGTGCTAGAACAGAGCCTGGGCCAGCAATAATTTTACAATAAATTTTCCCAGATTCTTTTCACCCTCCACTTCCCTTCTTTTGTCCTCTTTTCCTCTCTGGAAAGGGCAGTGGCAGATGGAGAACTGTTCCCCACGTGTCCTCAGTGCATTACAATGCTCTGTGCTGAAGGGTTTGCTGTAGCTTCTTTTATAAAAGGCCATTATCAAGGTTCCTGCTATTCCAAAGTTCTCCTGAAGGATTTATTGAGAGATAAAAAGGCTTCAGTATCTGTTTGCAATATGCAATGATGTATCATCGTTAGCCCTGAAAGCCCTACTGCCTTCCTTTATTGCTCAATGGGGATGATTTTATTCCAATTTAAAACCCACTGTTGATATGAATTGGATACTAATTCCAGGAGCAGACTTTTTCCAACATTTCTGGATTCCCTGGAATGTTAATTTAAGAAGGTTTTTATTTTATTTTACTAAGCAGATATGAGTGGAATTTGCTGAGTGCTGGTGGGATTATACCAAAGACAATATTACAAATTACAGTTTCTAGATAAATTCTTGTTGGAAATCTGAGGCACACAGTAATAATATTGTGAGAAGGCATATTTTTCATTTTCCATGAAAGCAGCTTTAACTGTTCAACAGAGGTGTAAGGTTTCCATCATTTTCCATCTCCAGGTAGGGACTGAAGGTAATTTGCATTCCTGCATACTGTCACACTCAGAAAGTGCTGCAAGCTTGGTTTCTATTTGAAATCCTTAAAAGTTTCCAATTGTTGCTTACTTGATTTGTAAAAAATAGTTTTGCAAGTAGCAATTAATTTAACTCTTGTAATAAGTGCATTAATCTGGTGTTCTCAATTTACACCCATCATACTCATAATGAATTTCAGTTAAGGTGCTGAACATATTTCTGTATTGCTTAGAGTCAGTCTCATCCATTCTAGTATCTGGGCTCTAAACATGTGCTTTTGGACTGTCCTCCTTTCAGCTTGAATTTGGAAGCTTACTGGAAACATTTCTAATGATTTTAAACTTTGTAAATACAGATTGAGTAGGAGGGAGAATGTGTCAAACAAACTGAGTTCGTTCTCCTTACCTTTGATCCAGTTCTTTTATTTTGCCAGCTGATCCCTAATATCTTCAATGATTTTTTGAATGATTTGATAGAAAGAGGAAGGGGGAGAGAAGAGGCTTGGCCAGGATTTCACAACAGAGCCATTTGCTGTCCTCGTGTGTGTGCTAAGAGGGACTTTACTGTTGTTGCAACATCTGGACTGCAGATTATTCAGGCGCAGTCGGTTCCAACAAAAATTAAAATCAAAGCGCTCCATGTAACTTGTCCTCTAACATGCCGAGGAGTTAGTAAGAGGAGAAGAATGTTCTTAGTATGACTCTCATTATTTCTAAAAACATTTAGCCCTAAGTGAGAACACCCAAAGAAAAAAAAAAGCTTTGTGTGTTTTGCTTTGTTCTGTGCATGTTTTATCTTTTCTCCCGGAGGAGCCATTTTTCCTCCTTTCTTTTCCAAAACAAGTGCTTGGATTAGCATAAATTATATCCCATCCAAACCAGCTGAAATGTAGAACCAATAGTAAATTGAAGCGCTGGGTTCAAATATGGGCACGGGGATTCCTTTTATTGCCATTAAAAGGCAATATAAACTTTCCCAAATGTTGGAAGCAAATGTGGCTTTGCTGGAAGCAGCAATAGCTGAGTGTGAGTGGCCCTGGATCCCTGCAAGAGCCATTACCTCATCCCTGCCTCCAGCTCCTGCTGCCCTTAAACATTCCAGGCACACTCCTGCCTCCCTGCTACGTGCCAGGAATGGGAGCTGAGCTCTGACAATGCCTGCGTGCCTCCTCTTGGAAAATGAGCCCATGAATGGAGGAATTTCGCTGGCTGAGCAGCTCCAGACAGCGACTGATGGGGCTCCAGGTGCCTGGATTGGAATTCCTTCTGTCCAAACATCTCCAGTGGTCACATTTTGAGGGTGACAGATGTGACGAGCTGCCTTTGCAGGATTGCAGGGGACAGTTGGAATAGGGACATGGGAAGGCTGTGTAGGAAAGAGTTGAGGAAAAGGGAAGGTCCCATCAACACTTTCTTGTGTAACAGTTCATATCTACCAACTGAATTTGGGTTTTGTAGGTCGTGATTGGCAAATCAGGAGATGTTTAAACTGTACTTGCACAAAAGGTGTCCCTTTCAAAGGGAATGTGACTGTCAGAGTTTCCCATTTTTACTCAGCAGAATTGCAGAACTTGAGGCTGAAGTGCTTCTGTTTGGTGTAACTGTGGTGAGGGTGTGGAAAGAGGGCAGGGACACGAGAAGACATAAAGACAGGGACTGTTCCTTAATTTAAAGGACACAGTCATCCTAAAGTGTTGTTCCTGACAACACTTTCATAAACATGAGGGCAATACTCAGCCCTGGCACACAGCTCTGAGAGGCAGCCAGTTTTCCATATGTCTTGTCCCAAAGTGGAATTTTGCTCTGCTGGCAGCTACAAACTCCTGCCCCTGTTCTGTGAAAAATGCAGTGGGGTCAGAGGAGGTGAGAACAACCTCACAGAGTGTTTTGGTTGGTTAATTTAACTAAAATATTTCCTTCTTATTGCCTTCTTTCTTGTGAGGAAGGAAGGAGTGGGGGGGACAAAGAAGCAGGCTGCCCACTGCCAAGGGAGGGAATAATGAGGAGGTAGCAAACGCTGTGGCAGGATGACTCAGGGCTGTTTTCACTAGCAAGGACATGTCCAGCTACTGCACTGGAGTGCTTGGGGTGTGCCTCTGTGCCTCTCCACTGTGCTGCCTGCTCTGTTCCTCAGCAATGATGCTTCTTACACAGGGAAATCCTTTTTCTGAAACACCTTTAAACTCCATTTCCCCTCCTTTATTAGAATGAGCCAGACTTTCTGCTCAGGGGCATTTAGGTGCCTTTGATACACTTTTTGCTCTTTGATACACTTTTTACCCTTTTATAATCAGCTCTGATTCAGGCCATAACTTTTCAGACCAACCTAAACATCCAGTAGCAGTAATAATGTTCAATGTATAATTTCCTGGCACCTTGTTAGGAAATGATGCCATAAAGAAACTGGTTGGCCAGGCAGAAAGTCATGGTAGAACCACGTAGGTCAGTTGCCCAATTTCATGAAAATATACATCTACAGAGTTTCCTCTCTTTATTTTGCTCCCCCACCAAACAGAACCAGGCACTGAGATCACTTCCTGGTGAATTCTTTCCTTAGTGGCATGAGTGGAAATTAACTTTTTGTGAACAGAGGTTACTCCAGGTAGTTTGGTGTGATTGCAAGTGTGCCCTGACCTTTCCATCTGTGGTGGGAGGTCTTCAATGAACTTCAGAGAATTAATATCCTAATGTGGGAGAAATCATCCCCACTGGGGGCAAACTGTAGTGCTCCTGCCCAAATCATGGGAATAACTATCTTCCTGTTTCCATGAGATGCAGAGGGGAGAAATGTGCTCTTTCCTGGCTTATTCTCCTGACCCAGGGATTTTTTCTTGTAATTACCAGAAGATGCAATTTACAGCCAGTTTTTCTTTCTCTTCATTGAATAGTTGTGCAATTGAGAAAAGTACAGCTCAGGGTCCCCACTCAGTTTCTCTCATTTTCCTCCTCTCGATCCCCTTTTGCCTCACTGTGGAGTGAACTCTGACAAGTTGTTTTGGCACTAGTTTTGGCAGTATTTTAAGGATATTGGTTTTTTCCTTCTTAGCCAGAAGGTTTAAAATAGACCTAGGGATTCTCTTGGCTTCACTGCAGCAGCAGTGGGCTCTTCAGCAAAAGCAAAGCAAAAAGTACAGCCATAGAAACAAAACTGAGCTGTGTGCCAGACTAAGGAGAATGTTCAACTAACTTGTTATTGCCAGCCTGGTTGTTTAAAAATATTTAACTTCTTCAATGATTCTAAGAAAAGTCTTAGGTTCTTGCATTCAAAAAGCCATCCCTGTTTTTTAGTGTTGAAGTAATGCTTATTTTTGTGACAACTGTAAATATTTTCAAAATGAGATCACTGGTATCAAAGGCAAGCAAGATTATTATTATTATTATTTATTTTTTTACAGAGGGCTGGCATCATAGCTGCATAAAACACTCCACCTCTGACATGAAAAGATTTCTTTGGCAGCTGTATGTTTGTGAAGTGTTCCTGTTTGCAGTGGGTTTCTAACAACCTCTAAGAAATGTTTGTACTTCTGGTTTGCTCCTTTTCAAATTGTCTCAGTTTCTGTAGCAGACAAGGAACCAACAAACATAGGTGTGCCTTCAGAAATCCTGGAGTTACAGAAGTTCCAGCAAGCTTCTCACTCTCAGTCAGGCTGGCTTTGCCCCCTTGCCTCAGTCAGCTGTTAGAGCAGTGTGCTTGTGGTTATTTACACTGTTCATAAATCCCTGCTTTAATTCAGATGATGCTTCTGGCATTGCTGGAAGTAGCCCATGCTCGTTTGTTAATGAATGCTCTCATTTTACTGCTCTCTTACTGTCTGAGCTGTAAAAGGAAATGCAAAGATTTCATGTGGTTTTGGGTGTTTGTAAGCTTTACATATTCAGCTTGTCAGGAATGGGCAAGGCTTTATCCACCTTTGTGCTGTGGTTTTGTGGCAGGTTTCTGTTTCAGGCAGTGCTTGTTACTCCTTCTCTCCTCTTGGCTGCTCTGGACACAGGCACTTTATCCACACCGTGGCTTGGATACTACAATGATGCTGCAGCTGTGGGAAGTGCTTGACTGGATTAAAAAAAATAATAATAAAAACCAAGCGAAACCAAACCACCAAACCATGCTACCAAAAAAAAAAAAAAGAAAAAAAAAAAAAAAAGAAAAAAAACAAAAAATCAAAAACATAAAACAACAACAACAACAAAAAGAAACCCAAACCCAAAACACCTTTTTGGCCTTGTTCAGTTTGTCAGGAAGCCCCAAACCAGCAACAGGAATGTGAGAAGAGCCTGCTGGCAGTGCCACTGGAGTGCTCACCAGCTCAGCACTGGGGCTTACTGGGTTTGTCCTGCCCCAGGACTGGCTGCACCAGGGCATCCTGTGCTGATCCCTCTTCCCATCCAGAATCCAACTAAAAGCTTTTCCCTCCACCAAATTAATTTGTCAGAATCACTGCAGTGTTTTTGTAAAAGCAATATTTCTTGAAAATTTAAGGAGAACAGCTTGATATGTGTAGGAAGTCAATCAGGTTTTACCCTTCCCTTCTTCCAAGGCGGAGCTGTCTCTGCCTCCCTTCTCAAACTCTGGCAGGTCTTGAGCACTTCTGGATCTGGCCAGTACTCTCTAAGAAATGAGCTTATTAAAATATACTGGCTTGATCTGTTATTTTGAAGCTTGCATTAATCCTTCCATCATTTTATGTCCCTTAGAAGTCACTTCAAACTAGCCTAAATGTCTTGTTATTGATCAGTTTCTGGCAACATCCTTAGTCCTTTAATCAACCTTTGAGAATCTTATGAAAAAATTTTGCACATCTTCTGGTGTTGATTTTTTCTTCTTCTTTCAGTAGATTCTTGTGATTATTTTTTATTGGTTTTTTTTTCTTGTTGTTGAATGTTTCATTTTAGGTTGTTTTGTTGGGTTTTTTTGAGACAGAAGACCTTTTTAAACTTATTTTGGAAGCAACCTTGTAAATATCAAAAGTTCTCTAAATAACTACATCATCAGCTATGCAAGGCGCCAATGTTAGAGGGTTTATTTTGATATTAGTTAATGTATTCAAATCTGAAAATAACTGCTCTGCTTCTGCTGCTTCCTCCATTGCTATTTATAGATTTCTTATCTTGTCTGTTATTGGTCTGTGTAATTAACAAGCCATCAGTGGGAATTTTCCTAATCACAAAAGACTCTTAGTTGTAAGTACAAAACAGTCTGTGCCCAGCTCTGAGCAGACAGAAAGAAGGATAACTTACCCAGGTGTCCTGTCCTGTTCAGTCCTGACCCTTGTGTCCCACTCCCTTCTGCATCCAGTCAGACACTGGAAAAAGTCAGGCTTTGGTGAAAAGGAAGGTTTGTTCAGTTTAGAACAGCTGGGTTTGCCCGCAGAGAATCCCTGTCTGCTTGTGTTGTTCAAACCTGGCCTCCCCACAGCCTGGCAGGTCCCTGGTGTGAAAAAACACCTTGGGAAGGAGCAAATGAGTTTCTGGTGCTTTGCTGGAGATCAGCACCACAACCTTCACATCCTCCTGCACATTTAGGGAGCAACTCCTTCAGACTTGGTGGTATTTGAAATTTCTGGTGTTGGAGGTGACTTAAATTTCCATTATCCTATTTAGTTCTTCAGTTTCTCTGACTTTGAAAGGAGACAAAATGCTGCGTATGTTAAAAGCAGAAAGGGAAGGCCCCCTGAGTACATTTTTCTCTGAACCTATTGTTAACTTCACTTTTGAAGTAAATTTTCCTTGGAAATACAGCACTTCAGAACACTCTGGAAGAGTCATCATTTTCTGGTAAGTACTTTTCCTGGTGAATAAGATAATGTCCCTCCTGGTGGGAGGTGGGAAGGAGCTTAAACAACAATAAACCCTGAGCCTGCCTGCCTTACCAGTGATTGATCAAACAGGGAAGGAGCACCCTTCATTCCTACAGCCTGGGGGTTCAGGTGTTATTTTCATGTCATTGCTGCCAGGTTACAGCTTTTGTAACAAACTGGACTATTTTAAATAATCCTAGACTACTTTCAAATAATCCCAGACTGCAAAACTCCCCGATATTTCACTCCAGCATGAGGGGAGTATTGATGGGAAAAGAGCTCTTGGCTTCCAGTGTTTGTAAATGGATTTTTAACTCTGTTTTGGACACTCACCTAGCCTGGTTTGAAGGGTATTTGAATAAAATGACTTCATATTACCAAACCAGGGCAAAGCTTCTTAGATGAAAAAGGAGACCCTGACTTATGTAAAATTATACAACCAGAGAGAGGCTGATGAAAAAGAAATTATTTTATCTTTGTGGCGATTTTAAATGTTCAGGCTTATGCAGGTGTTGGGAATTCAGATTGGTTTTTAGTACAGTAAGTAATGATCCAGCATTTTCTATATGTCAGGGAAAGGTGATCTTTGGATTAAGCTGTGGGTTTTGAGTGCTGTTTTCTACTTTGACAGTCACTGGAGAGGAGCTCTCCTGCGTTTGTATCTCTCTGAATTTACTGGACAAATGCAGCTCACTAACAAGGGGGATGGAGACAACTGTTCCTGTTTTTGTTGGGTGCTGTGAATTTAAATTTAGAAAGATTAAGGATTCTGAAATACAGTTTAAAAGCATATGAACATAGCAATTACATTACTTACAGAAAAAGGACTTTTTAGGATGAAGGAGATTAGTTTTAGAAGATGACCGTGTGTGTAATCTTATTTCAGATGAAAAGAGCCACAAAGCCTGATGCAAGAAATTGAGATTTGAGAACTCCCTTTTGATTAAATTATATATATTTCTCTGATCTGTCTAATTCTTAATAGGGTATTAAGTGTATAATAATGGAATGTAAAAGAGTAGGAGAACTGAATGATGATGTATTTAGCAATGTTATTTGCAATTAAAACCCTGGGGAAGGGTTATGGTTGTGTGATCAACCTTGTATAAAAATAGCACGGTCACCTTGTCCTCTCTGGTTGATTTTGCTTGCCTTAAAGGAAATATCTTTTAGGTCATCCAGCAATCTGCAAACCACCCACTCTTACAGGTGGACATTATAGCATAATTCCATAAAAAATAAAGCTGATGATGGAATTACTGGTTCTGTAAAGATTCTCCTTGAATATTTTTAAAAGCAGTGATGGTTTTCTGCTGTGTTGCACTGCTGGATGATGCAGTGCACAGTTTGTGCTGTAAGGGGGATTTTGCAGCACTTGAGAATAAAGCAGCATTTGGCTTTAGAGCAATATCTTTTATTGCCAGCTCTGTCACAACCCTCCTGCTCAGCACACACTCCTTAATAAAAGGAGTGGCTTTGGTTTGCTTTGTTTTGGGATGTGAAAGTGGTTACAGCTAAATCTGGAGCAGTGTAAAGAGATGTAAAACACTGCAGAAACTGGGAAGGTGCTTGTCTGAGGGAGGGAAATGTCGGGCAGTGGGTGTGTTAAAGGAAGGAACTAAAAGTCTCTATTAGATGAGGGTTACACCATTTTTAATTGAGTTTTTTTGCTTGACTGGCTGTAGTTTCCCCCCTTATTTTTGTTCTCTCAGCTTGCAAGTGACACCACTTGAGATGTTTTTATTCATTAAGTTTAACTTTTGCCAGCAGGCAGGGGGGAGGTCAGGAGAGCTCCTTTTCAGTTCAGTTTCTGGAAGGTGCCTCTCTCCCAGCAACAGGAGCTTTTAGTAGCTGGTGTTGGGCTTTGTTTCAGTGGCAAGGGAGGCTGTTTGCATCCAGAGCTTCTCCTTGGGACGGTTCTGGAGCAGGGAATGTGTGAAAACAGGCAAAGATGTGTCTCAAATCTGTCAGCTCTTAGCAGTGAGCAATGCATTCAGCTGGACATTCCTGCAGCTCCACTAGCCCACCCTGCTGGGACATTGGTTAAAAGTGATTGAATATATTCACCATCATTGACAGAACTGTTGAGGATTTTAATCAGATGTGCTCAGGAGGAATGGAAGGAAAGTCATACTTTGGCACTTTCTCCTCAGAAAACCCGAGAAAGGAGTGCAGTACCTGATCGAGCGAGGCTTTGTGCCCGACACCCCCGTGGGGGTTGCGCATTTCCTGCTGCAGAGGAAGGGGCTCAGCAGGCAGATGATCGGAGAGTTCCTGGGCAATCGGCAGAAGCAGTTCAACAGGGACGTGCTGGAGTGAGTATTGGGTGGGCAAGGGTGAGCCCTGCCCTCCCTGCTGTCTGCAGGTCACAGAAATGCTGTTTCATTCCCCTCCCCATCCTGTTCTTGGCCAGTGTGTTCCTGGGGGTCCTTAATTGTGCTAATTGCTTCATTTGGAGTCTGCACATGTGCTTTACACCTTGGAATGGGAAAACACCATTTACACCAGGAATGGGAAAAGGGCTTTTGACACTCTAACAGAACTTGCAATAATGGGAAGCCTGTGAGCATTATTGCAGAACTGATAATAAAGTTTAGGTGAGGATTGGAAAGGGTGTAAGAAATGCCAGGCTCATTGTTCCGTTGCGCTTTTGCATAAAAGGAAAAATACTAAAAGCAAGGCGTAAGAATCCGTGTCAAACAACAAACTAAATAACTATTTAGTGCAATACAACAGCAAGGGAAATAAACAGCTTGCTGTTATTCTACATTAGCTACAGTGTTACTGGAAGAAAAATATGAGCTTCTGCAATTTGTCACTGTATATCTATACATTTAAGAAAAAGCTTTTAAAAGTGGATGGTGCTTTCTGTGGTTTCTGCATTACAGTGCTGTTGCTTGCAGTGATTCATGTCTGGTCATTTCAAAACTAAAAGCTAAGCTTAAAGGAAATTTATACACCTCTGATTTTAAAGCAGACTTTAAACAAAGTATTAGAATGACATAGTTCATGTTGCTGATTATATTAAAATGGTTCCCTTTTATTTTTTGTCAGCACTGTATTTTGAGAGCAAGAAAATAATTATTTCTCCATAAATGTTAACTGAAAGTCATGGCAAATGATGGGGAGATGAGAATTACAGTAATAATTAAAGAGTATCCAAACAAGGTTATTTTTTCTCTCTGCAATTAAGAATGTTCCTAGACACAGAGCCATTTGGTACAGATTATTGTGCCTGCTGCAGGCTGTCTGAGATATGATATTTTGAGCAGTATAAACTATTTATTATTGTTGGAGGCATTGTGATAGTTGATTGGCCTGGAAGCACAGAACTAATAATTATTTGTAGCAGTGGTACATCACTTACAATGATCAGACATTTGTCATCCCAGTGGCTCTTCAGTTAAAAAACACAAGGGTCTGCTCACATGTGCACTTTCTCATTGATCTGTTATTTTCAACCTCCCTTCACAACTTACCTGCAATTATTGCAATTGCTGCTGAAAGTTTAAAAAACAATTCCACGAATCTCCGTCAGATGGAAAATTGAAAAGTTTTTTCTGTTTCAAAATCTTCCCTTTGTACTGTGTTGTTAGAAATGACGAGAGACAGTATGAATCTGTTTTTGTCCTAGCTGTGTGGTGGATGAGATGGACTTCTCCACAATGGAGCTGGATGAAGCACTCAGGAAATTTCAGGCCCACATCCGTGTCCAAGGAGAAGCCCAGAAGGTGGAGCGGCTCATTGAAGCTTTTAGGTAGGATGTGAAATAAATCCCTCAGTCCCCAGAAACCTGCTGCTTTGCAGTCACACTGCAGAACTGGGGAACTTGGGCTTATCCACGTTGCTTTCCTGATTATTCTCAGTGTCATCATGAGGTACAAACACTTTCAAATATGTCTTGTTTGGGGAGGGAGGTTGCTAAGTATGGAATAGGAAGTTTCATTTGCTGGTGTTGTTCATGTGTGGCATTTGTATTAATAGAACTTTCTCAGAAGTTCTTTCTGGCATCAGTTGAAAAGATACTCAAGGATTTTTGAACATCTCTAAGAATACATTTGGATTTAGTAGTTTATATGAGTGGCATTAAAAGCCCATGTACTTTCTAGGGTATGTATGCTCCTGACTTTTCATTAAATACTTCAACAACAGTGCGAGAAAGAGAAGTCACTTATCAGTACTGACAGAGGTGTATCCAGGGCAGGATAAGGTGGAAATCACCACATGGCAGTAAGCCAAAATCAATGCCGTGTTCTTACCTGTTGTTGGGGTATTAATCACTGGAAAAAGAGGGATACAGAAGTTACTGTAGTAAGTGAAGTTACAGTTAAGGAGAACCAAACTCCTTGCCTGTTCAAGGACTGCCTTAGGAAAACCTGTGGATGGAAAGCTAAAGCTGTGTCTGGACTGGGAGCAGTAGCTTGCTGAGGCTCTGGGGTGCAGCAGATGGGTTATTTGGTGCGTGTGAGCAGTGCCTCCCAGCCCTGACTGCCTCCCTGGTGTTTCCAGCCAGCGTTACTGCATCTGCAACCCGGTGTGGTGCGGCAGTTCCGCAACCCCGACACCATCTTCATCCTGGCCTTCGCCATCATCCTGCTCAACACCGACATGTACAGCCCCAACGTCAAACCCGAGCGCAAGATGAAGCTGGAGGACTTCATCAAGAACCTCAGGGGTAAGAGACCCTCAGGGCAAAGCTCCTCAAAGCTTTTCCCTGTCACTGTCCTTGCAGGGACACTCTGTGTTTTCTGGGAACAGCTTCACGCTGCTGTCACCTGGCTGCCATTTGGACAGACTTCAGTCATTTCTGTAACAGCAAAACCAGAATTAATTGTGTCATATTTTGTCATTTTTATCTTGTCTTTCTTGAGGGAATGGATGTATTGTCATTTTAGGACCAGTAAAACCAAAATACTTCGGTGTTCTGGAATTTCAGGTCTTGAAAGTCCTGGTTGGTGATTTTATTCCCTGAGATTTATATAAGGCAGCAATGAACAACCTGTGCTTAGCAGATGTTCCAGCTTAGCAAAGTTTAAGTTAGTGCTGAGATTTTATTGTAAAATCCACAAATACTCCAAAGGCCTGATATGCATCTCTTGGCATAATGCTGCAGTTACATTTGTGGAGTTAGCCACAGCACATTTTCTCTGAACTGCGGCGTGCATGCCAGCAGTTCTTGTTACTGCAGGCATTTCTGTAACAGGCTACCTTGCTGCAGTAAATCACAAAGGTGGGCTGTGGAAGGCTTGGCCATGTGGCACAGAACAGAGGTGGTTTTGCTTGCTTCTATCTGCAAACAAATTGTATTTTATCACTGTATTTTTTATGGGAGTGGTTGTTGCACTGGGGTGACAAAGTATTCTATCTTTGCTTCTGAAGGGGAGATAAGAGTTTATTGCTTTAAAACCTGTTTAAAAAAGAGACATGCATCTCTCTGTCCCCAGAAAACCCAACTTTAAGTCACTTAGTGAAATTGGACTCCTTCCATTGCTATCAAAAATTCAGGATCAAGCATTCATGCCATTGGTGTGGCACTTGTTAGAATGCCACGCCAATGATAATCGCACAGTGCTAAACAATTATATTGGATCTGGGCTATTTTGTTGATTTGTTTGTCCAGATTAAACCAGTTCTTTTTTGAAATCTTAAATGAAATATTGGTTAAATAATTTTAATGCATTCATAAGGTTCTCACATAGGAAATTATTTCATGAACCTTGGGTAAGAGACGGAGGCAAAATGAAATTATTCTTCTGCTTCCTCCCAGGGGTTTATTCCTAGGAGAATGTCATATGGAGGTTTTAGTGTCTAAAAAGGAATTTAATTCATTGTAGCTTTAATACCAAACAGAGCTGTGAAAGAAAAAAAAATCCTTTAGTGTTGGAGCATCAGGGGGTGGGATGGTCGGGATGGATGGAGAGCAGAGATCTCTGCAGCCAGGTCAGGAACTTAGGGTTCATTGCAAAGGGCCTGGGTGCAGGGCCCTGCTGGGAGCTGCCAGCCACAGCTCAGAGCAGGACTGAGAGAAGAGAGGGGGAGAGAGGATGAGAGGGTAAGAGAGTAAGGGAGTAAAAAGGGTAAGAGCGTAAAAGGGTAAGAGAGCAAAAGGGTAAGAGAGTAAAAAGGTAAGAGAGCGAGGTTCCCGTTACAATACAATAAATCATCTTCTCTGTTGAATATTCTAATTCTCACTAACTAATCTAGTACAATATACAAATCATACAGCATTTACATACAGCCTATAAGAATCATTACATTACCATCCTGTGTTACACTTTAAAACCTAAAAACTCCTCTTTGGGCCCCTTCTGCCAACCTGTAGGGTCTGCTCTGACCCTTAGACCTGTCTGCAAGCAGAGGGTGTTGTTTCATCAAAAAGAAATTGCCCTCAGCCAGCCACACCATTGTTTTCCAGTTGTTCAGTAACTAAAGTATCTCAAAGCTTGCTTTCATTTCAATCTTGCGTATAGTTTCTATATTCTCAAAATCTTTTGCCAGGCAATCATATTTATAAGGCTTTCCTGTTTCATCTTCCCCAACACTTTAGGAAGTCAGCCTTTTTATGTCTTAGTTTTAGATGGGAGTTTTAAAACAAAAAATCCCCAAACCTGGGTGATCTCCATCAATGTCTTGGTGTATGGGCAGTGAGCTTCTGGACCAGAATCAGTGTTTAAATCATGTTCACACCACTTCTTCTGTGTGGCTGAGGCAGCACAAGGATGCACAGGAGGAGCTGGCTGGCAGCTGGCAGAAAGCAGCACAAACATCCAGGCAGGCAGGCAGCAGTGGGAGGGCAGGAAAGCAGAGAGTGGCAGGATTTTCTCCTCCCTGCTAACAGCAGCTTGGCCCTGCAGGGGTGGATGATGGGGAGGACATCCCACGGGAGATGCTGATCGGGATCTACGAGCGCATCCGCAAGCGCGAGCTGAAGACCAACGAGGACCACGTGTCCCAGGTGCAGAAGGTGGAGAAGCTCATCGTGGGCAAGAAACCGGTGAGTGCCCTCTGCTGTGCCACAGGGGAGGGCAGGGCAGGGCAGCAGAGCTGGGCTGCTCCCCACTCAGGCTGCTCCCCACAAATGGCAAAGGGCAGAAACTGTCACCATCATTCCCTGTAAGGTTGACTTAAGTTCTGGAGTGTCCATGCAGATGAATTTTGGTTTTGCAGTCATGGGTGACATGATGATGTTAGGAGTCTTAAAACCCTTTATTGTGAAGCTTTGCAATTCTGAAATATCTGCATTTTAGGCAGTTCTCTTGTTTATTTCTAAAGAATCAAAGTGCTTTGGTAATGTGATATTGTAGAGAACTGTATTTCAAAATGTGCACTGTCAGTTATGTCTCCCTAATTTACAAGAGTAACAGAAAAGTTCTGTTCACATCAGCATCTTTGTCACCTGCTCAGCTTCCTCCATGACCTGGGATTTGTAAGAGGACATGGGGTCATTTTATCTCAGGGCATATCTGAAATCAGGTCCCAGGGATTCTGGTGCTGGGTTTGAGCATCCAAAGATAGGATTGTTGTGGGAAAAGTCCTGAAATACTTTGCTATATAAATGAATCTTGCTATATAAAAGCATCTCTTGGAAAAGGAGAGAGAAAAAAAAGGCCACAGCATTTTGCCTCTGAATGTGGATCTCATCTGTATTACAGTTAAAGGGCTTTGAACTGTAATCTCTTCTCAGACAAGCCTTAGTCAGGGGAAGGGGGAAGGGAATGAGGGACCCCACCAAAAATCTAATTTTGGTCAGTTTCCAGTAAAGAGTGTGCTGAGGAGATCTCTGAAGAAGCAGAGGAAAGAAAGCAAAATTTTTATAAAAGCTTGTATCTATTTTTGAGAGGAAGGGAAATAAATATTCTGAAGTCAGTATTCATGCACTTGATACGAAACTTTGTTTCTGTAATTGGGGATTTAAGTTTATATATAGGCTTCTGTGGGAGATGTTTTCTTTCCATGTTTCTTTTTTTATTCAGACATGAGGCAGTTCAAATCCTAAAACTAATCCTGACCTTGTAAATTAAATGGGATTAAGAAAACAATGCCCTTGGTGGAGTCCTAGCTTGAAGGATTCTTCTGGTGGGAGACTTTTTAACTGTGTGCAAGGAATTTAGGGGAACAGGCAAGAGTCTTTATTGATAGCTCTATTTGTTTTTACTTTTATAGGCATTTAGTCATAGTCAGAGCGTGCCGTATTTACTTGCTATGATACAGTTCTGTGTTTCTCTGAAGTTTAATCAACTTGTATGTGTCTTTCTACTGTAGATTGGATCTCTGCACCATGGACTTGGTTGTGTAGGTATTTCTCTCCTACTCTTTCAAAATTTATAGTCATTGTAACTGGCAGCATTTTCCTAAACTGGAAATAAGACATTCTGTTACATTTTAAAAATAAAATTTTAAATTCCTGGTGTTTTTTCAGGCAAAATTTTTGTTGTGTTATAGTAAAAACTCTCCAAAGTATAAAGATTTTCTTAAAAATTTATTTCCCAGAGGCTGCTTAATTTATTGCCAAGGGTCTTCTAGACCTTTTTAGTACACTTCTTATTTATTTGAAATATTATCATCACTGAAGAAATTAGCCAGTAAGGAATAAATAAATAATTAAAATCACAGTTTGCACCTCACCTTCCCACCTGAGCTGTGTGTTTATTCTTTCTGGTCCATTTGAGAATTGAATGATACTCTGGAAAGATACTGCCAGTTAAAGTTCACTTCTGAATGGTAGATGAACATTGAAAATATTGATTCCAGATTTAAGTTATAGGCATGGTCAGTAATAAAGATAAACTGTTCTTGTAATGCACCAGTTTATGGATTTCTTTAGGTGTTGTTAACACCTAACAATGATGAGATCTCATCATTGCATTTGAAAGAAATTAAGTCTCACTTCAGAGACACCTTCAGCAGACATTTCCAATAAGAAAATGGAAACTCAGTCTTGGTTTTCTTGCTGGCTTGAGAAAATAAACACAGATAAAAATGCATTTGCTTTGTCCTGATGTCACCATTTTCTTGGTATTAGGGAATGAGCAAATTGAATTAATTTGGTGGCTGACAAAAAGTAACTCACAGCATCTCACAAAAGCTAAACTTGCTTTGCATCCTATCTTCTAATGATAATAAAAATGCTCGTGGAGGGAACTTTGATGAAGTTTGAATGTCTTGCAAGTTTGGGGCATAAATTCTTTATGTTCCTGTTGTTGGTCCTTTGATGAAAAGGTCTAATGGGCTTAGAGGTAAAAATATTTGAAGTGTTAAAGAAAAAAGATTCTGTGTATAAAAAATGTTCTTTCTTGGCTAGAAGTTGTTATATGAGCCATGAATTTTTGTATTATTGCAGGTGCTCTCTCTCCCCCACCGGAGGCTTGTTTGCTACTGTAGGCTGTTTGAAGTTCCAGATCCAAATAAACCTCAGAAGCTTGGATTGCACCAACGAGAAATATTTTTATTTAATGATCTTCTCGTGGTATGTATTTCCAGGCAGAGAGAATGAGGTATTCAGAAATCCTGTCTCCATGAAATCACTGGCAATTAAGTGTATGAGCATTCCTAAAAATAAATATCAGTTATCCTCTATTCCAACAATCCTAGGGATGATTAAGAGATTTGTGTCTTAATTTTAAAAATTCTGTATAATTTGCTTTTAAACTCAAGTCTCTTATTAATGACTACACTCTGCAAGAAGGTATTTGATGCAGTAACTTTTACTACAGAGAAAAAAACCTCATCTCCAGTTCACCCATTGTCCTAAAGGATAAACAGAGACATTATTTATTCCATGAATAATGAATTCAAGGTGCTTGTGGAAAACCAAAATTACCTCCTACTTTGTGTTCCCCAGATGTTCTATGAACCACATCTGTTTGTGCATTGAAATAGGAATAGGCTCTGTTGAAATAGATTTTACAGTTGACTTTACTTTTTCGTGTGCATTTACCTTCACAGACTTTAACTTGACCCAGTCTTTTGAAGAGCAGACACACAGAACTCAGGACAGCTTGGAATTATTTGGTTGAGTTACTCTTAAAAATAGGAAAATTTGTTGCACTCCATTTGGAATGCACTTGGCTGTTACCTGAAAACTGAGAACTACAGCAAATATTTCATATTTTGTTAGGGGAAAGGCACATCTCATCTACACAGTTTTACTGTGTGTGGTTTTTTTGCCTACCTGCAGATCTTAAAACCAGGAATTAAATAAAAAACATTAATCCTTTTGCTTCTGAGTATAATCTAGGAGTTGTCAATGGGAGCCTGAGTTGAAGCGGATAGAACATTGTTTTCTGCTATTTTTTATTACTCACTCAGATATCAGTAGTTCTATCAAACTGTTTGGGAGTGTAGTAGCACCTAAATTGTGGGGGTTTAAGGATAATTTAAATGTATTTTCATTTTTTGCTAGCACAGAAAGGATGCATCCAAAGTATTCCAAAGGTTTTGAAATTTGAAAAAGTAGAGTTCTGGAGGAGAGAGAACACAAAGGCTTTGTGTCTGAATAAAATATTAACCCTTCTGCTTTAGAAAGATGATGCTGCAGAGCTTTGGTTTTTTCAGTGGCAGGAGTTTAAATACATCAGTTGCATTAAAAAAAAGAGAAAAAATGACAAGTGCATTTTTTCTGACAGATTTATAACTTTCTTTTAAATAAAATGTTTTCTCTTATGCTAATTCTTCAGAACAATAATTTTCCACAGGCACATTTGGTAGAATGAGTATTTCACCTTGCCTATCTGATCCCTTTCAGGTGACCAAGATTTTTCAGAAGAAGAAGAACTCTGTTACGTACAGTTTTCGACAGTCCTTTTCCCTCTATGGAATGCAAGTTCTTCTCTTTGAGAACCAGTGTAAGTATTTCCTCTCTTTTTAGAAGACCACTTTTTCATAAATAAAACAAAAATGGTGTAAGTGAAAGGGATGGACAGGACTTCATCCTGAGTTTAGGAATAAAATTGGTCTGGATTTAACTTTGTTCTGACATTTAAAACAAGATGATGTCAGTATATAAACAGAGTTTTTTGGTTGTAGTCAGGAGCCAAATCCCCCCAAATGTGTTTGTGATTACTTGTAAAGAATAAAAGGATTGCCAAGGAAAAAAAAACATCTGTTGCTGAGTCAGTGGTACCATTAGCTGGAACTGAGTGATAATAAATAATGACTCTTATAATGATATCTGTAATTCAAAACACTATTTAATTTATTTTCTTGATGTATGGCTTAACTTTGCCTAGATAATATATACTACCTCAAATTTAAATATAAAGCATAAGCTTTCATTTTCTGACACCTTTTGTTTATGTCTCTTACAGTCTGCATCAGTCCAATATTCTTTTTATCTTTAGTGCTTCTTAGCAGACAAAACCCTAAATAATTTGCTAAAATCCTGTTTCTAAGCCCAAATACAGTATCGTAGTGACAGCAGAGCAGAGTTGTTGGTATGGTACATAGGGAGACAGCCTGACTGAATTCATGGTTTGTGACCAAACCTTCACCCCCTGATAAATTGGGTACAGCCCAGTGTGAGCTGTTCCTGTGCTGTTCTGTCATGGAAGGTTCTTAGTTTTAATTTGTCCTTGAGAATGTGCTCCCTAAAAATCCATTGCTGTTACTGCAAGCCTCTGGAGAGTGCAAAGGGAAGGTTTTGCAGAGCTCACAGCAGCTCTGCAGCCCACAGGTCCTTTCTGTGCTTACACATGCATTCTCTCTCTCTTGTGAGCGCATTATATGATATAAAATTCAGTTTTGGAGGGGAAGGCCAAATACATCTATCCTGGAGTCTACTAAAAATAGAAGGATTTATAATTCTCTGATGCCACGTTGAATAAAATATATTTTAAAAATAAAGCATGATAAGTAGAAACACTAATCAAATAAATTTAAAAATGTCTATAGTGAAACAAGAAGTAAAGGATTGAATTCCTCCCAGGGAACTGGAGGCATTTTAACTGAGGCACTTCAGGAGGGCTTCTGAATTCACTGGAGTGAATCAGTGAACAGACTGCACTCTAATATTGGTGCCTCTCAGGTGGGATGCACAATTTTCCTGTTGGGAAAGAGAAGTATTTGTCCCCTTTGATTTGTAAAATTCAATATTCTTGGTCTCCCTGTCCCCAGCAAGATTTGGGCTGTTTTTTCCAGAGCCATCAGTAACTCTGTGTGGAGCAGCTGTTCCCTGGTTTCAAGGGAATAAAAGTCAGTGTTGCTAAAACAGAAGCAACAAAAATATTGGTTTGGCTGCTGGTGAGGTTGAACTAATGACTGGCACTGGTGATAGAAAAATTGACTTTTAATGATAGAAGTCAATTATGTTGAGGGATGGATGAGCTGCAAAAGGGAAAACAATGTCACATATCTCTAGTAAATAAATAGGCCATATGGGAAGTATATTTTCCATTTTCAGTCAAAATCACTAACAAAATATAGAGGGGGAGCAGATCACTTAGGGAGAGACTGTGACTGAAACCAAGAAATACTGATGTGAGGGTTCCCTGATACTTCATGAATACAGTGCAGAGAAGTCCCTCTGGTAATAAAATGCATGTGTTTGTTACATGGAAATTCCTTCTTGGCTCCTGTGTGGGGGCAGCCCTGGTGACTTTGGGCTTGCCAGCTTTCCTTGTTTGGTTTTGTAAACATTTTTATTCTTTCCCCTGGAGTGGTGCAGAGCTGCTTGCTGCATTCCCTGTGCCAATGTTCCCAACATCCCACCTGAGCCTGCCCAGCACTGGGACCTTTTGGCTGTTCTGTGTGAGGTGTTGACAGCAAACCCCAGCAAAACCCCCAAATCCTTCCACCCTCCTCCCCCTCAGGACCATTTGAGCCTCAGGGCAGTTGCTCTGTTTTCCCTGAGGACTGTAAATGGACTTGCTGCACTTTTAGTTGCAGCTTCGATCTGGGAGTTAAGGTACCCTAAGAAAGCCAAAGAGAAGGTACCCTAAAAAAGCCAGAGTTAATGCATCCTAAGGAAGCCAAGCACGTGCACTGGTTACTCAATAGTTGAAGTCTTGTTGAAACCTCAGGGCTTTGAGGGAGGGCAGTGCCTCACTTCATCTGCTGGCTCTTGAGGGAGGGAGGGAAGTTTTAGTACATGGGAGCCCTTGAGCTTGGGCTCAAATACTGAAGTAAATATTTGAGAGCTTTAGCAAACCCAGAGGGCAAGGCAGCTGAGTAAAAGAAAACATTGTGTTAAAATGCACATGTTGAGGTTTGCTGACACCCCATTGCTCCAGGTCTGTGCTTCTAGCAAAGACTGATTTGTTTTCTACAGCAGAACATATTTTCATTCTGAGTATCTTTCTGTAAATGAACCTTCTGTCTCAACCAGGAGATATTTTTGACCAGCTGTTAAAATTTCAGAAGTACACCTAGAAAAGAGACAGTTTCCTGAAACATCTGCCTTTTATTATTAAAAGTCCATTATATGGGTCAAAAGAAGGGTGAAAAAACCAAATCAGTCCTTTTACTTCTTCAGTATATGATTTCACAAGTACTTTTATTTAAAAGAAGAAAAGGAAAGTAGGATGTACAGGGAGCACAGTCCAATAGGAAAGACTAAATGTGTACCTGTTTGTGTATTTGTCTTCCTGCAAATGGTGAGTTAAAAGTAGAAGACAATTTGTAGCATTTGAAATGTCTTCAAGTAGCCTTTACACTCAGCAAAACTTTGGTCACAAGTGGGTAAGGTAGGTCATGGGATCTGTTCCATGAAAGAAAAATTATCCTCCTTAGCTTTTTGGGGTTTTTTCCTACTGTTTTTGATATATATTGCATATTGTACCTTAAGGGTAGCAGCTACATAAAGCTATCTCTCAATATTTGTTCAGTATTTGACAGTTAAGCTGTTCCAATGTACCTTAGGGATTTTTATTCTAATTTTGTGCTGTCAGACTTCTATTTCTCTGACTTCGTATCCTCTGTGGTAATATTACTAAAAGCTTTCAGTTTTGGTGGGTATTTTTGTTAAAAGAAAAGTAATTGTAATAATCAGAGCTTAGTTTTCCTTGCCTTTTTCTTTCAGATTATCCCAATGGCATTCGGCTCACGTCAGCTGTTCCAGGAGCAGATATCAAAGTACTCATAAATTTCAATGCACCAAATCCTCAGGACAGGAAGAAGTTTACAGATGATTTGAGGGAATCAATTGCAGAAGTTCAAGAAATGGAAAAGCACAGAATAGAGTGTAAGTACAAAGGTACATATAATGGAGTATTTTCCAGCTAATCAAAATAATAAAAACTAATACTGCCCTTGGAAAATTTAAATTTTAAATTAAAAATTACCATTAATAAAACGTATAAGTGTATAACACATTAGAAATCCTTAAGAGTTCAAAATAATGTGGGTTTTTCTGTGACTTTGTCTCAAGAAGGAGCAAAAAGCCAATAATGGCTTAAGCCCCAGCTGAGTTCATTGACTCATATTTACTGCAGTGTTGCTGCAGTGGAATTTATCTTGGACAAGCTGCAAATAACAATGGACAGAGGAGAGCTGGGTCTGTGATTTGTAGCATAAATTACAGCAAGAATTTTAGGAATAATTTGGACAGAAGAGATCTGGGTCTGTGATTTGTAGTATAAATTACTGCAAGAATTTTTAGGGATAATGTGGACAGACGAAAGATGGATCTGTGATTTGTACTATAAATTCCAGTAAGAATTTTAAGGATAATGTGGACAGTGGAGAGATGGATCTGTGATTTGTATCACAAATTACAGCAGGAATTTTAGGGGCAGTTTGCCTCACACTGAAATTCCCAATGATGGCCCTTCCAATAAGCTTCATTGAATTTTTCTTCATTTCCATGTTGCAATTCCTGTAGTCAATAAGGAAGTCGTGGTCCAAACTGATCTATTTTGCTGGTAGTCTCGTGAGTGTCTGAAGATGAAATTTTATCCCATTTTCCCCAAAGAGGCCCTGCTCCACATCCAGCTGTGGGCAGAGGGTTGAAGCTCCCTTTGAGCACAGTGTGATTTATTAAAAATATGGATATTGATCTAGTACCAATATCCAACTGTGACAGACAAAAACTCTCTAACAGTTTAAAGTTAGAAAGTGTGTGTGTTTATTGTGGGATAGCTCCCAAATACACACTGTGATTTACAGGTGATTACAGAGTCCTTTTATCTATACAAGTATTGAATACCCAAAATACAAATACATATTCATAACTTTGGTACATCCCATTCCCCCGCTTCCCATGGTAATTAGTTCAAAAGCCATTAACCATGTGTAGTTTGTTCCTTGAAATGGGTCAGTGCTCCCTTTCATGGGGAGGGGTCCCAAAATGAGTAAGTAAAGTCTTCCTCGTTCTGACCTTTCTACATTTTCAATGCAAATATGACAAATGAACCCTTGGTAGAACTCCCATTCCCCATCTTCAATTGGTTTCAGAACAGAGGAGGCCACAATTGTCTTCTGTTCCTAAAAACTATTTATCAGTTTCTGTATTCTTCATTATAAACCCAGCTAACCAAACATTGTGCTGACAAGCAATCAATTATTAGTTAACTACTGACTCTTAACTTCATCAAGGCCTACCCATTTATTTTAATTAACTCCAATAAAGCTTATCTCTAACTAAAATCTTAGCTTCTCTAAAATCTCTAAGTTTCTTAAAATTTATGCCTCAAGGGCTGTTCTGGGTTGTTTCATTAAATAAGCACAGGCAGGAGACCTTTCTCCTCTTTAATGCCTTTATTAAAAGTGATCAGCTCAGGTGGGGAGAGCCAACGGGTCCATGCTCATGCTGCCACTGGTCCCAAAAGTGACTCAGAGAAGGAGGAAGAGTGCAGCTGTGTTCACTGGTCTGTGGGCAGAGCTGGGGATTTCATCCTCAGGAGAGCATCGGGAAATTCCTAAATTTCTAGTTTAGCTTTTGAGGGCCTCTGTCTAGCCGACATCCTTTAGGTTAGGGTGAGGGGTAAAAAGGGTCTTAGCAGATACTAGATTCTGTTCCTCACGTACAGACATCACTTTGATTTGTCCACTTTGTGTTGGCTCGTTGTTTTTAGGGGTTTTTGGCTAGGTTTGGTGAGGGGCTTTTCCCGTTGCATGCTGGATCCGAGGTCGTTTGCATGCTAACTCCGAGGTCTCCTCCTCTTCACCGTCCGAGGTAACAAGAGAGTGGGCAGGTCCCCCTCCAGGAGGAGGCAAGGATAGGCCAGTACTGTCAGGTACCAGGGGAATGGAGAGGCCTCAAGTCCCTTTGAGCGAAAGGCGCTGCTATTATTGTGGAGATATCGGACACTTTAGGAGGGTTTGTAAAAAGCTCAGTATCGATGAGGCAATAGCCAGGGAACAGGAAGCCTTAGAGAAGATCCTTAGAGGTGATGATTAGGGGTGTCAAGGGCTTTACACTTTAGGGGACCCGATGCAACATCTAGAGGAGCCCTTGGTAAACTTGGAGGTGGGACCTCTAAATGAAGAATTTGAATTTTTGGTTGATACAGGAGCAGATAAGTCCTGTCTCAACAAAGTGCCAGAGGTATGGTAAAATGCCCAAGAGCATCTGGGGTTAGACAAAACAGCTAGGTGGAAGGATATCCAATAGCACGGGACTGGCCAGTAACACCTAAACTTGTAATAAGTGATGTGAAAGTAAAAGGTACCTGATTGTTGTCTTGTTGTGTGTGTGAGAGTGAGTCACACACAAAGTCAGCCTCAACTTCCCGGGCGGGTGGGAAGGGGGGGCAGTGGAAAGAGGAGTGTGTGACCCACAGACCAGGCTATTGTCCCTCGGGTGCGTGGGGGCTTTGGCCGAAGGATGTGGGGCTTTGGCCGTAGAGTGCCATCCTCCAGGAAGCAACAGGGTGTCCCTCGACAAAAGGGGGAATTCTTAACCATCAACGACAGGTAGTTAACACAAACCACAGGTAATTACAACAAAAACAGTTAGAACTCCACCCTGGCAGCAACTAGCCCAACCTGTGAACTCTGCGACCTTTTAAAAAAACGGGCAGCTTTTCTACTCATAGCATTTCATGCCCACAGCCACCAATGTAAAACCCCCGTGTGCGTTGTGTGTTGCAGCGGAGCTGGAGAAGCAGAAGGGGGTGGTGCGTCCCAGCATGTCGCAGTGCTCCAGCCTGAAGAAGGAGTCCGGGAACGGGAGCCTGCCGCGGCCGTGCCTGGACGACAGCTACGCGGGCGGCGAGGGGCTGAAGCGGAGCGCGCTCAGCTCCTCCCTGAGGGACCTGTCCGAAGCAGGTAAGCGCTGCCCCTGCTCCTCCTGCCTCTCTGCATGCACAGCTGCCTCTGCCGTGCCCGCAGAGCCCAGCTCGCTCTGGGCCTCCACACATAGCGCTGGTGGGATCTCACACTTCCAGATAGCTCCTTACTCCCCCCTCCCCGACTCGTGGTTAATTTGTTTGTTTTTTTCTTTACCTTTGTTCTGTTAAGCGGCCACTGTTTGAAAGCATTTAAGCCGTTGTAGGTTGCTGTAGAAACTTTTAAGGGACAGTGAAGACAGAGGAAAAATTGTAAGTTTTTAACAAAAAAGAAGGGACTGACTTGTGCTAGGAGTAATTCACTTAGTTTTCCTTTCTTTTTTTTTCATCTCCTTTGCTTTTTCCCCGTCATAGCGTAGGCCTAGAAAGGGAAGGAAAGCTCCTGGTCTCTGTGTAACGAGCGCTTTCTGTGTGTTCTGTGCTCGAGCGTACCTGTGTTACCACCTGGATGAATGAAATTGACTGAAGCCCTACTAAATTCTCTCTAGAGCTGTGTAACACCAGTGTGCCCCTGACGCACTTTTCTTGTGCTGTAACTCAGACACAGTTCCTAATTCTTGCAAAAAGAGGTTGTTGTGAAGTACTCTTGGCAATAGAACCAAAGAAGCACTAGTGGACAAGGATGCTGGTAACCCACAAAGCCACTGATGTGTCTTAAGTTTTATTAACTGATTAAAGACTGGAAAGCAGTGGTGGTGTGATGCTTTTAGCCAAAGCAAGCCAGGGGAGGTTGGACATGTTTTTATTTGACAGTATGCCTCACGCCTGGCATAGCCATGTAATCTTTCAGTGTTAAAGAGTCCTGTCACTGACAAGAACTCTTATCTGAACACTGTGTCCACTATTCAGAAAGTGAATCTCTATCTCTACTTCCAGAGATAGTAGCAACTCTATTTTTTTTAATTATTTGGTTTTTAGTTCATAGACTGTGTTGCATACTCTGCTTTGTTCTTTCAGTTGCAGTGATGGTGTACAGTGTAGTCATAAGTTCAATATTCTGTGTGTCTTTGGTAGTAGACACTACTTACCTATTTCCTTTTTTTTAAACTAAAGAAGATATTTTAGCTATGCTGCAATAAATAAAATTGTTGTAAACTGAAATGATAGCCTGTGTTTTGTGGGTATATGTATGTGCATACAAATATGTAGAGAGTGAGCTCTTTCAATTCTTTTCTTCTCTGTTTAGGCTTTCATACTCACATCTCCATGTGCTTCATTAAAAAGACTTAGGCCCTTGATCCAAAATCAGGCTGAAGTTGAATATTGGTGCTTGCTTGGCTCCAGTGAATTTTAGATCAAGCCCTAGTCTTCACCATTCTTATCTCTCAGATTTGAGGGTACTTCATCATCCTTTTCTGTTGTTTTGGTTTTATTTCATTAGAATGAGAACTACCATATTGTTAATATGTGAGTTCAGTGGGTATCTGTACCCCTAAATGTGATTTCTTATTAATTTTTTCATTCCATCAGAATTACTCATCTCTCTCTTTCAAACACTGCCATGTATTTGAATTCATATTATGGGTTTAATTCAACAAACCAGCATTTGTAATCACAAGCACATTTCACAGGGCATGCCTACAACTGGCATGCTTATTACTGAAAATAACCTTTTTCCATGACAAAAACTAGAAATCACTCACAGACTGCAGGGTTTATCAATGAGTTTGTTAAACCCAACTAAACTTAATTTTAACTTGAAATAGCTGAAAATTATGGAGAGCTTCTGTTTGGTCTTGTGCAGTGCAACTGACTTGAGAAACAACCAGCCTGTTTTTTGCTTTGTTGTTTGGTGGAGTGACTACAGGGAGATGATCCATAACGTCCCTGCCTTCTCTCAGGGAATAGCTTGCATGTGAGGCTAATTTTATTTTTAATGTGGGAGAGGTGATCCATAGAAAAGGAAAGAAATCTCTTTCAGTTAGGAAGACACTGCACCTCAGATTATCCCATATTAAACTGCTTCTCTAAAACAGGCCTGAGTTAGGTTGCCTCAAATCCTTTTGTGGATGAAGCACAGGATGAACAAGGAGGAGGAACAGGAGTGTGTGGGCCTGTAGGAAAGTGGATTTTTAGAGAGAACCTTTCTGCATTGAATCAGAAATAAATCTAACAAACCATGAGAAAATGGCCTGGTTGCATATTTATGCAGGAAGGCAGGTAAATGTCCAGTGAACATTGCCAACTCAAAATTTTAACTGTTTATTCAGTGAAGGAAAATGTGACTGGACAGCATTTGGCTGCACAGGTACTTGACAGAAGTATTTAGGAAAACAATCCATTGCTGTCCCCCAGACATCCCAGTAAATGGAGGCTCTGGAAAGTGACTAAGTTTCTGAGTGACAGTTCAGAGGCTTCTGAGATCTAACAAATGCTGATACCCTGACTGATTCTGCTCCTAAGCTGGGAATGCACAGAAAGCAGGATTTGTCCATCAGGAATCCTCTCCTGGAGAGTGGTTCCATGCCTTGGCCACAACAGCTCAACTCCCAGCTGGGGAAGGATGTGCTGAGGATCTCTTCATTTGAGAGATGCTGTTGTTCCTTGTGCATTGCCAGTTCTTTCCATGGAATATAAAACACAATGTGGCATCCAAGTGTTTCAAGATGCAAGTATGTTAAAAATATTTAGGGCTTTATTTTTCTCTAAAGAGAAATATATCATTTTTATTGAACATTCTTGAGCTATAGTCAAGGAAGAACTGAATTTATTTGTTCCTGACTTTGAAATTCTTAATTTATATAAAAATATTAGAAGCCAGACAAATTTTAATCCATCTAAAGCTGAGTTTTATGAGTTTACAGAAAGATGGGAAAAGTGTGATGTCCCCTCATGGGCACTGTTCTACAGGAAGAACGATTTGGTCACTAAAGCAGAGCAGGAAAGGTTGGACTGGTTGTGTTTGCCATTCTGTTTCTCCCAGAAACACTCCCCTTGGACTGATTTTAGGTTCTTTAATTTGAATTCCAGCCACTTTGAGTTGCTGGGGGACCCAGTGCTTTTACATTGAGTTTACAGTGCAGTTCAAACTTTATTCCCACATCCCTAACCTGTAAGGTGGGAATAATATTTACACCCTGATCTGGTTTAAAAAATGCAATTTTGTTGTTTGCCCCAGTACTCCACAGCTGGCACAGCCAGGTAGTGCTGCCCAGGTGAGGGGAGCACAGTGGTTCCTATTTCTGGGAGCTGGGCTTGTCTAAAACTGCCACAGACCAAAAAAGATTACTGCAAAACCAAACCAAACAAAAAGTATTTCCAGGATTAAAATAATTCTGTTTCAGTGTGAGATCTTAAGATTCTACCTGTTTCACACAGAAACAAGGTGAAAATGTGACAAAGAGTACTTTCCCCCTCAAAAGTGGTCTCTCTAATGATTGGAGTGAGCAGTTTAATTTAAAACTTTTTTCCAAGCTTTTTCCCCCAAGACACTCAAAGCCAAATCATAATACCAAATCATAATATCAAATCATTGATAGTGTTTAGCTATCAATTATCTCACTGGCCCAGAAGGGTTTCAAGAGCTACAGAGCAGCAGTGAGAAATATTTCCATGTACTGAGCTGATCTGCAGCCTGAGCTGTGAGATCACCACACATCCTGTGATGTGTCCTGCACACATCCATATTCTGCAAGCTGCAGTGGCTTTTATTAATAAAGCTCAATATTCTTTTGGCATGGTTAAGTTTGTAAAAATCTTGTAATCACTTCATATTTCTACTATAAATTTGAAATATTCTTGGCCCCATATAATGCATGTTCATGTGTGGGACATATGTTCATATGTGGACTTGTGTAAGTTAAAGATACTTCTTACAAGGAATATTCATATCTAACAGATAAGGTTAAAATAATTGAAATTTAATTTTCTAAATTAAGGTCCACTCTAACAGCCTTAAAAAATTAAAATAAGTATAATATATTAAGCAAAACTAATCTTCAGATTTGGTAAATACCACCTTGCTTTGTACCACAGCTACTAATTATCGTGCCAGTTCATGCTTAGATGCAATTCTAGTTGAAATTTCCCTGAGATGCATGTGAAGGCTGGAGCTCCAGGGAGGCATTTCTGGGATGGGAAGCTATCCCAAAGACCAGGGAACAATCTGGAATAAACACACATTGGCAGGGGGAGTGCTCCAGGGGATTTACTGAGTAAACCCATCACACTGCATGTCAGCACAGAATTGGGTTCAGTTTGTTTTTAGGAAAATGAACCAAGCCTCTGTACAGCAATAGTGCCTATCTGAGGGAAATTACAGGCATTTTAAGGAGGATTTTTCTGTTTGCTCTTGGCTTTGCAAGTACTACTTTGCCCTGGAGTCACTCTGAGCAAAATTCCATCTGTCGCTCTCTGTCCGTTTTACTGTGTCCGTGGTTATCTGATCAGACTGTGACTCCTGCCATATGCAAAAGGCATTGGATTTTTTTGTTGTGTTCTCCTTCATTTTTGGCCACGTTTAATGCCCCGTGTCAGCTCTCAGTCTTATTTGCAACCCTGACTGCTAAGTTCCGAGGTGGCTGCCGCAGTGTGTTTGCATCAGCAAGCAAGAGTGGTTGGAGTGTTAATCAGTACTAATCCTGTTATCAGAGCAGAAAAATATCAAACCTGACTAGGAGTCAAAATAAGGGATGAACAAACCCAGTTTTTCTTGGGGGGCTCATAAGATAGTCCACCTCTGCTTTGGCTGAGGCTAAAACTGCAGCAGGAGATGAAGCAGTGAGCCCATCCAGGGGAATTGTTCCAAATCCCAAAGAATTTCACAAGTCAAACACAACACCTTGACCACAAATGCCTTCCCCTCAATTTAATGTCACTGCAGAGGGGGTTGTACTGGGGAGCAACTCGTTTTAAGAGGGGAAAATGTTCCAGTAGTCTGGAACTGTAGCTCTTAAGAGAAACTTGTTTCAGGGCAGTGTCCTATGACCAGCCAGGTCAACGTTATGCTTATAAATCCAGCAGGTGATAGTCTTTGATCATCGTGATCCTTTGGGTAGTCTGAATTGCCCTATGAGCAGTTCCACTGCTCCCTAGTTCTGATCCCAGGTGCTTTTGGGGTGTCTGTGATGAGGGTACATCATTAATTGGTTCAGTGATGCTGAAATCCTCACATTCTCCCCCAAAACTACCTCTCAGAGTAGAAGATTCTGAAGGCATCAATGTGCCAATGCAGGGTGGAGATTGATATTTGGCCTTGCAGGAAAACAAGGAGAGAATGCTGAGAAAGCTTTGGTTTCTAAAACCCTGCAGATTTTAGGGAAGCTGTGAGCACCAGGAGGGTTCCTCAAAGCTCAGCTTTGTTTCTACACCCTGCCAGGAAAGTATTCTGAAACTTTGCAAAGCAAAGCTCCGCAAGCTATTTTCTAAAAATCTCTATTTCCACTGCAGCCAGATGCTATTTTCTCTGCTGTGAGGTGAGAAAGAAAGTCTGGGATCCTGTGTCCTATACAGCCACTAAGGTTTTCTGGCTCTTTAGGCAAACAGTCTGCAGTTTCACGTGTGGGTTTAGGCAAAAGTTTTTGCAATTTGAGACTGTTGGAGTACAAATCCGACATGCTTAAAGATAAAGCACTGCACAGCTAAACAAACAAAATCTAGCCATAATGTCAAGACAAATTCCAGATTTACTGATCAAAAATTAAGTTTAGTTTTTTTTAAACCTCATGAAAGAAGATTGTATGAAATCCACTGAGGTTCAAAGCTGAAATTGAAATGATAAATTCAATAAAAATGCTAAAACTGATGAAGTGATAAAACCGATGAAGTGATAAAACTGATTAAGTGATAAAACCGATGCCCCTCACAGTGCCCCACACTGAAGTTCAGAATATTTCAACATTAAATTTTGCATTTAAGTTAATGCCACCCCACAACTGTATCTCAGTGTTTAAAGTAAAAAAATCCTTTATGGCCAATCAGATTCCAGGAAACCAAACCCTTTAAATCCTTGCTGCTCAGCATCACGAGCGCAGCACTAAACCCCGCTGCCCAAACATGCCTACTTAAGAATCGTGCAAATTGCCAACAACAACACACCCCGCTCGTGTGAGCCGATTCCCAGCATCAGCACCACCTCTCCAAATTCCCAGTGCCCCCCAGAACCGCAGGCAGTGCAGGGAGCTGCTGTCCCTGCTGGCCCTGACGCTGTGGGGCTGTGGGGCCGCACTCCTGGCGCCGGTCGTGTCGCAGTCTCTAATCTCTGCTGTTGCATGTCCTGGGCAGGCAAGCGTGGGCGACGCAGCAGTGCAGGATCGCTAGACAGCAATATGGAAGTAAGTAGGAAGTTCCTGATGTCTAGCTGGATGTGATGATGTGCATTTCAAACCTTTCTTTTATATACATACATATTTTTTTGCTCTTTTTTCTTCTAACATATATATATATATATATATATAACCTGCCTGCCACGAATAAAATGCATGCCTAGGCTATTCACTCTGTATTCTTCCAGCTTACAAAGCACTGACAGCTTGTTTTAGAGCAATGCCATTTTTGGTTTGAGCTAACCTTGTTCCCTTTGTTCCTGCAAGCATGGTTAAATGGATATGATGTGTCCTTTTGCCACCATTTCAGTCTGGTCCCAGCTTAAAAGCCCACTTGCTCTTTGTTACCAAGTACACTGTTCTTGCTGTTTGATATTTAGCTACAACTATTGACTGTCATGCTCAACCATCCCCATTGCTTATTTTCGAGTTCAATTGCTATATGTATGCAGTCATGACACCATGGAATTGCACAGATAGGGCATGGGAGGATAAAAAAATTATTCAGATAGGTGAATTCAATGTGGATTTCATGAGATTTCATTCATCTTCAAACCATTTATATATACTGTTCATGTCTCTGAATTCAGCTTGCAGATTTTTTTTTTTTTTCTTTTTCTTTTTTTTTTTTTTTTTTGTGTTTGCTTTAGGTAGATTACAGTTTAAACCTAGCACACTTTGCCTAAGTACTGTTGTGTCCCATAACTCTTTAAAAATACAAACCCCGAATTTCAGCAACTAAATTCCAGGCTAAATAATAGAGAATGTTGGACCACAGGTCAGGATAATACGAGCACTTAGAAATCTTAGTGACAAACATGGTATGATTCCATTTAACACACAATGCAGAGGTAGGCCTGAGAAGCAGCACTGTCACATATAGTAGTGGAAAACTGCTATAAATAAAGATTTAAATACCATTTTAAAATCTGAGCTGTAACTGCAATGTTTGCTGCTGTATGTTTAACTATTTAGGTTGCATTTAATATTTTTTTTTGTGGTAAAAAAGCAAGTATGGTATTTTTTGCAGTGTTTTAAAAGTGTTTTTTCCTTTAAAAACACACTTGTAGGTCTTATATCATGTTACTGTCCCATGACATTTTTTTTAATTTGAAGTCATATCTCTTGATGTCAAAATACTGACAGAAAGTAGCTCAATGCTTATCATCCCCTAAGAAGGGCACGAGGGCCCCATTGGCCACTTAGGGAAGGTGGAGATGAAATTTCCCGTAGAACTCTCTAACATAATCCACCCATGCGAACCCTAAAGGAGGAGTTTGTGGGTCAGTGTGAACTTTTTCTTTTTTTTTTTTTTTTTTTTTCCTTTTTGAACATTTCAAGATTTTTTTTTTAATTTTTATTTTCTATTAATTTCTTTTTAGGGGTCCATCATTAGCAGTCCTCACATGCGCCGAAGAGCTACATCAACCCGAGAGTGTCCATCTCGCCCTCACCAGACTATGCCCAACTCCTCCTCACTCCTAGGGTCCCTGTTCGGTAGCAAGCGGGGCAAGCCCCCTCGCAGAGCCACGCGCCGCCGCAGCCCCCGCACCACGCGGGAGGCGGGCGGCCGCGCCGCCGCACTCCGCACCACGCCGCGCAGTTCTGCCACCAGAACCCGCCGCCCTACCACCACCACCACCACTACCACCCGCCCCCGCACCCGCACCCGCACCAGTACCACCAGCATCGGGCACGGCCATGGGCACGCCCGTACCTGCCGCCGCACGCCCGCACCACGGCCCGCACCACGGCCCACACCACCACGGGCCGCCCCCGCCGCCCGCCGCCTCCGGCAGCAAGCCCAAACACAGCGGCATCAGCACCATAGTCTAGGCCTAGAGACCCTGCTCGTGACTCTAGTTCTAAACCCAGCTGCAAAGGCACTTACAGGAAGCAACAAAATCACACCGTCAGTTTTTACCTAGGCCGTTTAATGAGCTTAAAGGCTTGCTGTTACTAAATAAAATAATTCCGGTTAGCCCAGGCCATACTGGTTTTACTTATCTACTGGATAGATGTTCACCACCACCTGGTTAGTTCTTATTTCCAAACTTGCCTTGAAAACGTGCTGCTTGCTGAATCTGAGGAAAGCTACCTTTTACACCAAACCCCTGGACAATTTTACACACGTAATGAAAAGCTAGCCTATGGAAAAAAAACAGGGAAAAAAGTCAGACAGAACCAAGTGTTGCATTCTTGCTCTTTTATTCTCAATGGGCAAAAAAAAATAAGTAGACCTGATATGGTTGATGAAAGTACGTAAGTAAACTTTATATAATATAAATATATACATATAAATATATATATATATATACTGTATAGTTAACATTTGTGCTTGGAAAGAAATTTTTTCAGTCCACAAAACTAGCAATATAGACTTTACAAGGAATTCCACTTACTTGATAGGACAGTATAATAGATGAATAGCATATGAAAGAGTAGACCAAAAACATTAAACGTTAGAAACCAATTTCAAACATTTCAATATTTTCATCAAAAGTCCCCTGGACTTGTTAAGATTTCTAAGCAATCATTACTAAATGTGCCAAGTAACATAGCATTTAAATGTTGTAGTCCAATACTGCTTTGTATAAATCCTTATTTTATTAACATGATGATATCATACGTAATCAGTATTAGAGCTGCTCTGCTATTTCAGGTAAGCAAACTCGTTAAGATGCAGTAATTATTCCGTAGCAATGGAGGGTGCCCACGTACCAGGGGGCACCTCCAAGCATTGGTCACACGAGTTCTTAGACACTTTAAAGGCTGTGATAACTGTGAATTTACATGATCCACATTTCTTTTGTAAGCATATGGATTGAACGAGCACACGGGAAGAGTTTTGCCAGGTGCATGTAAACACTGCAAAAACATTCATCTCAAACATGAAAATGGCAAACCTCCATCCTTCTCAGCTACTTTGGTTCCTCTTCACCATAATTGCTCATTTTTACCCCCAGCGAAGCTGAATTCTAGTCCAGAGTGTTTCCAGTGGAAGTGCTCTAAAACTTGAAGGTTTGTTTTAGAATTTAGTATAGGGTTTTTATATATATATATATATTAAAAAAATTAAAAATCTGTAATTCCATGTAGCCATGTGCTAGCAACGAAGTGGCTTTACCATTTTTACTCATCACATTTGTTAGTTTGAAGCGCCCAGCACTCAGCAGGCTGAGTTTATGCTCAAACCCTCACTTCCATAGTCCAGTTAGTTGCAAGACATCACATAAAAATAGGCTGTGCTGTTGTTGCTTATGTGTTGTAACCAAACAATTTGCAAATTTCTCTACAATTTGTATCCCGAAGTCCTGTACAAAGTTATCCATGGCACCTACTTTGTAGTTTCAGCACTTTGAGCCACTGCAAGGACTTAACACCTAAACAGTAGAGACAAAGGAATCACAACTGCAAAACTGTACCAGCCTAAAAGCAAACCTTGAAGAGGATGAGCAAATGTTCCAGTGAGAGATGGGTAAAAGTAATGACAGCTCCAACCTGCCGGGTTTCTGTGTAACAGAAAACAAACAGTAATAAAAGTGTCCCAAATCAGGAGGACATGGGAGCAACAGAGTGACTTGTCCTGTTGGCTTGCTCATGGCATCTCTAGCGTGGGGAGGATGGGAGAGGTTCAGTCATTTTTTTCCCTTTCATACCATGGATACCACAATACCAGCAAAACTGCAAACTGAGCACTTTGTTCACCTCCACAGAGAGCAAATACAGCAATCTAGAGTTTAGCCTTTTGTTTCCAGCAGTCCACGTTTGTTTCACACATGTGCAATATGTTTTCCCCTTCTGCTCCTTCTCCTCAGAATGATCTCCATGAAAAGAAAACAAGTGATTTTTATTTTTCTGTGTCACTCATTCTATTCTAATTCTGCGGCTTACCTTAAGAGGGCCCACCTGGGTCCCCTGAGGCTCTGTTCCTTGCAGTTTAAAAAATATATACTGTTCTTATAAGGGAAAGTAGAACTGTCTGCATGTCATCTAATGTTGTTAGTGTGAGGCTACACTCTACATATTGTATAATTGCAAAATATATCAGTGTTCCTGTTGATATTAGTTGAAGTAAAGTGATAACATATTTCAATATGTAGACTTTTCTTCATACATCTGTACCAATAGTAGAGTCTAACTGTAATTTATAGGTTGTTCCAGAAAAGATGAAGAACCATTTAGGTGCAAACATCTCTGAGAAACTGCATCTTTTAATTAAAACAGAGGTAAGGAAGCTCCTCTTCACTGGCTGATGGAGTCTATACTTGTTTCAGATGCAGAGGCACAATGGAAGTAAAATTCTGTATATGGAATAAAGGCAGAATATGCAGTAGCAGTGGAGAGGAAAATCTGACTCACTGTGTTGATTAACACTGAAGATGTTAAATCTCCCAGATCTGCATTTGCTTTATGTTTAAAATGCCCTTTCATTCATTTAATTTAGAGTTACATATAAATATTCTGTGCTTGAACAGTGAGCCACAGATTAATGCCTGCCCACTGATTTTCCATGTGCAATCAATGTATTTGTGAACCAAAGTGTTGAGGAGATGTCACAAACGTGCATGCACAGAAACATTTCCACGTGGTTCCATGGACACTGGGGAGGCTGTGCCTGCCCTGGGCGTGCAGGGAGTGTGAATTCACAGATCACAGAAACCAAAACTGGTCACCTGAGGGCACAGCATTTGGAAACTCTGTTCTTTTAAGCCAAGGAGGGGAAACAGTGGACTTGACTCTTTTTTTTCCCCCTAGTTTTGTTCTGTTTTGTTTCTTAGACTGTGTGTTTCTATGTACTCCAACCAACCAAACGTGTCATGGTGTCAGCGCAAGTCTCCAGACCTTTGCTGCTTGTTTAGGGTCATAGTAAAACCTCTCTGACTCCATCCTTGATCAACAGTTGCTTAGAGCAGTGTGGGTCATGCTTAGAATAGGAGAATTCCAGCACTTAACTCTGGGTGGGGTTAAATGAATTAAAATGAATTCTTCAGCCTGCAGACAGGAGTAGAATGGAGAGGGTTTTTTCTTAGATGCCATTGCCAATTACTAACTGGTACAGAACTGCATAGAGTGGCCGTGGTTCTCTCTTCCCATAAACGATGTGGCAAAGCAGTAATTGCTGATTTGAACAAATGAAAGGGAAATGTAAAGAATGAAGGTGTGGCAACAACAAAAAAAAATCTTTTCTGGGACAACAATGAAATATATATTTGGGGTTTTTATTTTTTTAAGTTAAGAATGAAATGTAAAACAATGTAAAAAACAAAAAATCAAAGTTCATCCTAATATAATGTGCGTCTTGTATTGCTAAAGAAAAAAAGAGTCTAACATACAGTGTAGAATGATTTTCCCATCATGTACTGCATGCAGCAGAAGCCTCTTGTTTCTTGATAAAATGAGCTGAAAGACAGTCAGCAGATATTTAAACACTGAATCTCTAGATGTTGACTTGCTGTTCCATATGAAGCTGTGTGTTTTCTGCAGTTAAGCATGCATTTCGCTGTTCCCTTGTAAAATACCATCGCACTTCTTGCCTGCAAAATGGATTCTCGTGTATATATTTCAAAGAAAAGTGGAACCAATAACAAGATTCAATTTGGAAAAGAGAAAAGAGAAAAGGGGGTGGTGAAAATGGGACCAGTAGGGGGAACAGAGAATTCTCTAAATTGTACATAGTGTGTAAATTAGCATTACTATAAGTCTGCAGTCACTTTGAGGTTGCCTATCTCCTGCTAGGAACTTAAATCAGCTTTGAGTTGTATTAAACTGTTAGAATTAGGTCTTGAATGCAGACTGTTAAAGACTTCAAAAATCATTATGCTTACAAGAAGCTTCTGTTCTGGGGAGGCTCGAGACCCCTTTTGTAACTCTGGGGAAGAAAGGAGTGCTTTCATTTTAATATGCATTCTGTTTGTAAGTAGTAACAGACCCTATTGATGTAAAACTATAACTGTGATCATGTGGAAAAATCAAATAAATCATTTAAAACTCTTTGTTTCTCATTTCATGCAATCCAAGAGCTTCTGCTCTTCATATTTGAAATTAAGGAAATCCCTTCCAATGGTATCCTGGTCCTGCTGAGGCAGTGGGATTTGTGCTGCTCACTTCAGAGGGGCCAGGAACTGAGGATCAGGTGGAGGAGGTGATGAGTGGAGTCTGTGACCCCTCCTCAGTCAGCTTGGATTGGTGTGGTGGTGCTGAAATAAATTGAGTTCTAGAGTCACTAAAGAGCCAACAGCCAGGTGTGCAGCCAGAGAGACAGTGACTCCAGCACCCCAGTGTGCAGCCAGAGAGACAGTGACTCCAGCACCCCAGTGTGCAGACAGACAGGGGGACAGTGACTCCAGCACCTAGATGTGTAGACAGACAGGGGGACAGTGACTCCAGCACCCAGGTGTGCAGACAGACAGGGGGACAGTGACTCCAAAAGCCAGATGTGCAGACAGACAGGGGGACAGTGACCCCAGCACCCAGGCGTGCAGACACAGGGGGACAGTGACTCCAGCACCCAGATGGACAGACAGACAGGGACAGTGACTCCAGCACCCAGGTGTGCAGACACACAGGGACAGTGACTCCAGCACCCAGATGTGCAGACAGACAGGGGGACAGGGACTCCAGCACCCAGGTGTGCAGACAGACAGGGACAGTGACTCCAGCACCCAGATGTGCAGACAGGCACTGCAGAGGCCCTGGTGGACAATTCCCAAACCCCTCTTTGAGACCTTCTGGCGCAGGGCTGTGTGCAGCTGCCCCCAGGCAGCCTCGGGAGCTCCTGCCCAGGGCTGGGCAGGGCCCTGTTTGTCCTTGCCAGGGCCAGGTCCTGCTGCTCCGCTGAACCCCCAGGAGCTGGCAGTGCCTCTGTGGCCACGGGCAGGGAGCCCTGGTGCCCTCAGCCCAGCACTGAGTAAGTACTGAGTAAGTACTGCCCAGTTACTCCTTGTCTTCTGTTTGTTGTGTGTCTCAGCTTCCAGCCCTGAAGGATCCTTTGCCACACGTGGCCTTCCCAGTGTTTGAACTGCAGTTCCAGTTTGACAATCATTGTGGGATATTCCATTGTGCCCTGACCTTGGTGCATTTCCAGCCTTTCCAGGGGGATTTCCAGTGTGTTCTGGAAAGCCTGGCCAAGCTAATGCTCAGCTGTCAATTAAACTAAACACTGTGTTTGCTTCTATTCTCTATGAATTTTAGGAGATTCCTGAATGATTTTGTGGGAATAGTCAACTATGACCTCTTTCTGGAGGGCTGTAATTTCAGGATGTGCATCTTCATCAATGATTTTTTTTGATAGGTAAGTACCCACTTACCATCATCCTCTGTGCCACCCTCTGAGCTGTGAGACCCCTCTGAAGGTGCCCAGTGCCTCTGGTATAGAAACATCCTCTAATGGAAATAGAAGAATTTGCAGAGCTGTTCTTCACTGATGCTTCTATTCCTGGTTTAGAAATTAGGATTTGTAGAATTTTAGTAGATTTTGAGAAGACAAGAGGTCTGCTCATGGCAGTGCATACACAGATTGCAGGAATGAGTTGTCATGCAATAAACAACTTCTCAAACTCTTCTAGATAGCAACTTTTTAACAACAGGTTATTTCCCAAATTTTTTTTCTTTTTTTTTGGTTGAAATAAAGAAATGCAAGATTGAAAGGACAGAAAAACAAAATAAAGAAATTTAAATGTTTTATCTGTATTTTTCTTCAGATTTTTGTTGACTGAACAATCAATGAATTCTCTTTAGCTTTGTTTTTTCCAGTTGGCCTTAATGATTGATTTTGATTCAGAGTTTCATACAAACAGGTAGGGTATTTTAGCATATATTTATTTTATTTTAATAGTTGTGTAGTGTTTTATTCGTCTCCACCTGTGTTACAGCTGCATTAAATACACATTTTCCAAAGGAATCTTTCTGGATTTTTACCCTACTTAGTGATTTTTGCTGCTGTATTTTGTTGACATAAAATTCCTGGAAGGGAACATAGCACAACCAATCTAATAGAAATATCTAAACCACACAAAAATTTCATTTTGGGTGTATTTTTCTAGTAGGCCTTCTTTCTGTTTCCTATTATTTCAAGAATTAAAGCCAAATCCTGTGTTACTCAGCAAAAGTAAATCAATTGCAGGATGAGGCTGGTCATGAAAGTTAGGAAAATCTTAAATTAATATTTCTGCTGGAAGTCCTTCCTCAGCTAAGCAAAACTTAAATGAAAGTTGTGTGGGTGATGCTGACTTGAAGCCATCACTTTTTTCAAATCTTTAGATTTATCATTTTTGCCATGTGAATAAATGCACATTTTTAGGGATAAAATGAAAAAAAAAAGCCTTTATTTAGCATTTTTGCAGTAACTGACTTGTGAAATTAGCAGCATGGTTCAGGAGACACAGTAGCTGAAAGGAGCCACAGGAGAGTGCAATCCATCAGCTCTGCTGGGAAATGGCACCACTGGAGCTTTCTTTTATTTTTCATACTTGGACACAGTGCTTTAGACAGGTCTGTGTAATAAGCAAAGCAAAAATAATCTGTCTTTAACAAGATGAGGAGGAAAAATTCATTCCAAGGCAAATGAAATATTAGGAGTGCATGATGGAAATGTCTTTTCTCTGCAGTTTCTCAGCTCTGCCACAGCACAGTGCCTGGTTTCTGATGAGGAGATGGGCCCTGGGTGTGTGTCCAGGGAGGTGGGCAAAGCAGGGACTGTGCAGGAGTTCTGTGACTCAGCAGTGGGATCAGAGTGAACCAGGGCTGGAAATGAATTCATTTACTCATTCCAGTCTGATTTTGTAGTGATTTTCTATAGGAGCAGAGCTCAGCTGAGTGTGGGGCCCTGCAGGGAGGTGCCCACCCCCTGAGCATCCTCCCCCTCCACCTCTATGTATTATTCCTTCACTTTGCTGGGTAATATTTCTTTATGCCCATCTCCAACAGGAAAGAACATTTTTATTTAATGATTCATCCTTTATATTGTCCTTGCCATCTGTCTGGTAGCCTTGTGTCTCTGCTTCTGCCTCAGCCCTTACACCAGGCTCCAAAAAATGACTCTGCTGTAATTAAAAATAACATCCAAAAAAACCCAACCAAACCCCAAAAAACCAACCAACCAAAGACAGCCCTGCAATCACCAGAGTTGGAGATGCTTCTGTTGTCCTTCAACCCGTGAGTTTGGAAGAGCAGTGACATTTTCCAGCCCAGTGAGAAATGTACTGAATATTCCAATTCAGACTTGGAGCATCCCAAGTGTTTACAGCCCTGAATTTTCATGGCATTTCAGCAGGTTTTAAAAATGTCCTTGATGATGTGCTAACTCCTCTGCTATGCCAGTCTGTACATTTTCAAAATAATTTGTTTGTGTATTTTATGCCTAAAGGAGGAGGAAACTTTGTTTTTGCTCTTCCTAATTTTTTTTTCTACTAGTGCAACACACAGCTTTCTGGGCTGTTGCAATATTCCATGACCCTGCTCACAAATTTCCAGACTGCCAGCATAGTTTCATTAAAAAAAAAAAATATATATATACACATCTTGTATATATTAGTAGTGAACTACAGGGGACATGTCCCGAGCAATTCCTCTGACTGCAGGAATTTGAAATGACTTTGAAAAAAAGATGGAGAAAAAGCACTGGCATTTTGGGTCTGTTTCTCTTCCCAGATGTGAAAAGGGAGAAACAGATGCCTCATTGGACTAATAATTAAATAATTAATTAAGTTATTAATATAAATATATAAATAATTAAATTATTTAATATAAATAATAGAAATAATTAAATTATGTAATAGAAATAGTACACATAATAATTGATTAATATTATACTAATAATTATTAATTAAATGTTCTTGAGCTCATGGAGCTCCTTCCTTCTCTCCAACATTACAGTGTAATGAAGTTTATTTTGGCAAAGAGGTTCTTGACCCATCTCTGCTCTGTGTTCATGAATAGTGCCAAGATGTGCTTTATCCAGTTACTGCAAGGTCTTTTTATAGCCAGCCTTGGCCTCCCACTCATCACTGTCCCCTGTGTGTGACATGAAGGCAGCGCTCTCCAGGCTGGCCTGCAATCCTTGGGTGCAATCCCACAGCAAAGCTGCTCTCCTGCACTGAGCTCAGCTTATCTCCCCTCACTGAGCCAGAAACTTGATTTCAATACATTGTTTGGCCCATTTTCCCTTGCTTGAAAAATTAAATCTTACTTGGCTGTTAAAAAAAAAATTATAATGTGAAATAAAATATTAAATACTTCAAAACATGAGGCAATTTAGTGCTTCCTTTTAATCTAACATGGCAGAGCTGATGGGCAATTTCCCTGGAAGTGCCACCTGACGTTGTGAGGAATCCCTTTCACTAACAGAATGGATCTTTATTTTTCAGGTGGTTTTTTAGATGGCCACAGCACAGTCAGTGTGGATGGACAAGAGCTTGGACAAATTTATTGATGTATTTATACATTGTGACCGTGTTAACATCTGGGTTTCAAACACATCACATCACTTGCACAGCACATAACCAGGAGCAAAAGTGGAAATACCAGTTCCTGCGCTCAGCTCTCCCAGGACTTCATTTGTGAACCAGCTTTTTAAAAAAATATTCTAAGCCAGGAGTGATGCAATGAGCACATCATCAATGAGCACACGCCTGTGGGAAAGACAATTATGGATGTCAAGAGCAAAACTTTCATACCATCTGTCAGGAGCAAACAACGATTGCATAAAGAGAGGAGGAATTTGATATACTTTCCTGGAAGTGTTGCAAAGTCTGGTGAATATTTTGTGAAGTAATTTAGTGACACTTTTTCAGTAAATAAAATATCTATGTCTCAAAGAGGTAAATGTTACCAGGTCATTTTATGATTGAATACCAGTTTTTAAGCAGCTGCTGGAAAAATATGGAAGAATAAAAAGGAAAACTGAAGGGTAATTTTATTGTAGTCATTTACTGATCTCTACTTCTCTTGCATTAATTCACTCCTTCTCCAGAAGGAATTCTTCCACTTCTGTATGGAATGGGCTGAAATGGACATCACTGTGGGAGTTGTGGTGGTTCACAAAATGTGAGCTATGAGGAGCTGTAACAGCTGAGGGATTAGCTGGCCCGGGAAGGGAATCTGAAATGATGGGAACACGTGGATGAATACATCAGTGGCAGAGACAGCAGAGAGGAGTCATAAATAAAAGTAGGGAAAGGAAGAGGTTGGGCATGCTGATGAAGCAAAAGACAAAAATACTGATTTTTCTTTTTCTTTTTTTCAGTAGATGCTGCAGTTCTGTGCAAAGCAATTTGAAGATGTGTCAGGTCAGGGCAGAGGGATTCTGCAGAGAACTGCAGCTGCCAAGAGTATGATTTCAGCTGTGGTTACACACAGCACTGGATGGGACAAAATCTGTGGTGTGGCACCACTGGTGCCAGCGCAGAGACAGAGGATTCTCTGTGCCAGTGATGGTCCACCTGCAGTTTCGTGCTGTGGGTGTGATATCACCCCCTGTGACTGGAAAACCCCAGGTGTTTATTTATTTAGGATACACTCCCAATGCCATCCTCATGCTTGCTGAGTGAGCCCACAGGGTGGGGTGTGCTGGCTGCTGCCTCAGTTCTTGTGAACTTCCTGATGAGGCATCTTTTCCCTGTGCTTCCCAACTGCCCAGCCTTGTTTTTACTCTTTGGAACATTTTCTTCAAGCAGTTTTTACCGTGCTCTGTTTATCCTTTCTTTCAAGCTGCCACATCACCCCTACATCACCAGAACCTGCCCAACTTGTCTCAGGAGAAGGTGGCCTCAGTTCAGCCCTTTCATCCCTGATATTCAGTTTGGGAGGTGTTGTGGGACCTACACCTCTCCTGACCCCAGGAAGATAAAAAACCTCATTTGTATCATTTTTTACCTCTCCTGCCCAGAGCTGGGATGTGGCACTGGTGTGGCAGTGCCACCCTCAGACGGACATGGTGTGGCTCTGCCCCATTAACCCCACGTGTCATGAGGCTGAGGCTCTTCTCCTTCTATCCATACCATCAACCACCTGTGGATACCCTCTGGAGGCACTGACACCTCACCACTGCACCCCAAAGATTGCCAAGTGCTGCACCCAGCTCAGCGTTCCCCACCCGCTGTTTCCTGCCTGGTCGGATTAGACATCACCTCTTGCTTTTCCACTCTTCAAAATGAAAAGAAGCAGGATAATGCCACTTAACCAGAGCTGAGCACATCCTTACCTTTTCCGGATCCCTCACTCTCAGCCCTTCTTGTTCCCTCCTTGCAGTACAGTTGAGAGGCAACCAACATGGCAATTTATTTGGGTTACAAGATTAAAGGCTTTTAATTTTACAAGTCATAAGTAAAGCAAGAAAAATGAGTTCATTAAGCCTGTGTTTACTTGTTGTTTTTGCAAATGCCATTTTGTCACATTCTGCAGTTCCACACAGACCAAAGCAAAGGCAGGTGAACATGGAAATGCCTAAAATGAGAGAGTAGCAGCAGCTTTAGAGGGCTTATTTTATCTGAAAGAAATAGTTCAAAATAAATTAATTCTGCCCTTGAGCAAACGAAGCTTAGCACACAGAAAGCCCTTCTGTGTCGGTGAGGAGTCCCAGGCACCTGCAGGTGAGGCAGCGGCTGTGGGGTGACGGTGCCACAAACCTGACCGTGACTTCTCGTACGGACGGGGAACAGCGAGTGCTTCTAAGCCCGATTTCACTGAATATCAGTAAATTCGCACGGCTTTGGCACCTAGGTTTTTAAAAAAGACAAAACCTGTTGCCAGAGGGATGGCAGGGAAAGCGAAGGAGGAGAGGGGATGCTCGGTGCAGGGCAGCGCTCACCGCAGGGCACAGTGAGCAGATCGGACTTAGACATTTATGTGTGGAAAGAGCTGCAGGAGTGCGGGGAGGGCTGGAGCTGCCCACACCATCCTGCTCCGGCTCCTGACACACGGAGCAGGGGGAGTTAGGCTCGGATTTAGGAGATTTTGGGGGCGATTTCCACGCGCTGGGTTTGCAGCGCAGCGTGTCCCGCAGCCGCAGGCGGGCAAGCAGCGATCCCTGCCTGTGGTGCTGCTCCCCGCCTGGCCCGCGCCGCTGCTTTCGCCTCAGGAAGGCGACTCAAAGGCAGCCTGGATGCACCGAGAGCTGTTTCCCGGTGGCACCGTGCGGCTCAGGCAGGAGCTGCCGGGCTGGGCACGGGAGGGCACCGCGGCCCGAACCGGGCCCAGGGCCGGCCGGGAGAAGCCGCGAGCGTCTTTACTGCCGAGCCCGCAGGCCCTGCGAGCAGGGCGCCGCCCGCTGGGGCCCTGGGGCTGCGGGGCCGGGCGAGACGAGCCCTCATGGGGCGTGTCCCCAGCCCCGCGGTCGCTGCGAGCGAAGCGCCGCCCGGTGGGGCGGTGGGGCGGTGGGGCGGTGGGGCGGTGGGGGCCGGTGCCCCGCCCCGGGGCGGGCCGGGCGCTCGGCGGTGCCGTCACGGAGCGCCGAGCGCGGCCATGAGCGCGGTGCTGCTGCTGCTGCGGGCCCTGCGCGCCGCCCGGCCCCGGCCCCGGGCCGGCCCCTCAGCCCGCGGCCTGCGCACGGCCGCGCCCCGCCGCGCCTTCGCCAAGGAGCTGTTCCTCGGCTCCCTGCGCAAGGTGGGTCCGCGGGCGTGCGGGTGGCGATGGGGGCGGGCCGGGGCCGGCCGTGCCCGGGGGTCGCTGCCCTTTCACCGGCGGACAGCGGGGAGGGCGCGGCGGGGCTGGCACAGACCGGGGGCATCGCCCGCCTGGGCTCGTCCGCAGCACCGCCAGGGCTTTTTCCAGCTGCTCATCCCAGCCCGGGGCTGCGGGCCCTGGCATGAGCCCGCGGCCCGGCCTGGCTGTCCCGCAGCCCGTGGGTCCCTGCTAGCTCCCTGCCCTGGCACGGAGGGACAGGAGGTGTCTCTGTGTGTCCCGGTGCCCCTCAGCTGGAGCCGGGTTAAGTGAAGGGACCCTTTGCACACAAAACCCGCGATGGAGCTCAGAGTGACCCAAACAACCATCAGGTCAAGAGCGGGGCTCAGCCGCAGCCCCCTGTGCCTGCCAGCCCCGCAGGCCCCTGCACACACGCGTGGCACTGTGCATCCTCTCTGGGCACACCGCTAAACTTGGATCGCTTCATCCTCTGGTTGTACTTGAAGGATCGAGGCTTCATGTAAATCTCTGCCTACAGTTTTGGTAGGAAAGATTGAAGTTCTTGTGGTGCCTTGAGATGGCACTGGATGAAGAAGTTAAAGTCTGAGACAGAACACTGTATTAAGCAGAGTTTGTTACTGCAAGGCTTAGAGTGTGCATTTATTAGAGATTGCAGGGTGAAGTAAAGGAAAAGAAGGAATAACTCAAATACACTGAAATGAGTTGAGCAGTAAAGTCTCCTGCAACAGAACTTGTCAGGTAAGGTGTTAAAACAGGCAGCACTCAGGCTCCACTGTGTTAAACCCCTCTTCAGAAATGTCTTGGGTCTTTTTTCTCTCAAATTTCAATACAGCAGCTTTCTGAAAACCTCTAGCATTTCCCAGGTCCTGAATTTTTGACGCTGATATTGCTGAGAGTACCATGAACAGATTTCTGTGGACAGAGATAATTTCTTCAGTTTGAAAGGGGAAAGGCAGTAAAAATTAGAAGTGTGCTTCTCACATAGCCTCCCACTCCTTGTGTTCCTTGCCTGGATTTTTTTGCCAATTCAAACGTGTCAGGCCGTGCTGCTCCCAGTTCATGGCCAGAACACCCTGGGGAGAATAGGGAGTGGTGGGACTCACTCACCTTTGTCCTCGAGGCATTACAGGTGAAATGTGCTGGGTGTTTGCAAGGAACAGTGTTCAAGGGGTGAGCTTTGTAAACATTAAATCATTTTTTATCAATCCCTAAATAGGGTTAAAGCTCGTGGGCAATGAAGGATTTTTGGGTCTTTGTAGTTCTTAAAAGATCTCTCAATTTCTCCCTCATGTTTCTGTTGTTCAGGTAACACCCTCTGGTCTGGTTTTGGTGTGTCATAAAGTTGGGTTCTGGGGAGCTCTGTTTCTGTTTCAGAACATTTTCCACAATTCTTAATTTGCTCAGTGTTTTAGAGTCTTTGCAAGGCATATCTCCCATGATTTTTATTTCAACTGCATGGTTCGTGTATTAAAAGTTATTAAATAATTCTTCTATTTTAGGAAGAAGTTTTTCCTTATCCAGAAATTAGCAATGAAGAACTGGCAGAAATCAACCAGTTTGTGGGACCTGTTGAAAAGTTCTTCAATGAAGAAGGTATATTGTTGTGGTTTTATCCATGCAAGTGATTGAGTGATTACAGAATGATTTAGCTATAGCAGTTGAATAAGATTATTATACTTAAAACATTTAATTTAGTTTATGCATTTATTGCTGCTCACATAGTGATGCTGATTCTGTAGCATGTCCATTTATAGTTTTTTGGGAAGTATTGTGGTGCCGATCAGAAGAATTACATCTCCAAAACAGGAAAAAAAACCCCAAGGATGTAAAAGAATTCTGGGGAAAAGATAGGATTTGAAATTGCTTTTAGCTCAGCTGAATTGTGCTTCTAACCACTTCATATATTGTGATTTTTTTTTTCCTAGTTCTAGTTCCTAGAACTTTTTAACTGTTCTACACTGCTAAAACTGACTGTGGCAAGATGCAGCAGAGATACTCGAAAATGCTGGCTCATTGAGGAGTTAGGAAAAATCAAAAGCAGTTCTGGTTTTTCAGCATTTCTGTTTGGGAAAGGCCTTATTACCAATCTGCATTCCAGAGAGCATTGCAGGGTGTTCCTTGCATTAGTGCTGCCATGGATAAGCCAATTCCAGAGCAATTGCAGAATATTGGTTTGCACAGACAGATTTCTGGGGCAGTTAAACAGCATTGTCTCAGACTTCCCATTGACAGAGGTTTTCCAAACACTGCAGGAGTTTGGAGAAGCCAGTGATTGTCACACGTCACAATTTGTGAGATCCAGGTGATTTTAACTGCAAAATTGTAGTGTTTGCTCACTGACAATAAAGAAAGAATTTCTTCAAATTACATTTTTTTAATTCCTTGCTCTGTGGGGGAACATGATTTATGGAGTAAACAGCCTGATGTTTAGGGGAGGAATAAAAGGGTCAAATTATAGAGTCTGGAGAAAATAGGATTCCTGTTTGTTTTCACTGCCCTGGTACAGAACAGCTCTCTTAATCCCCCAAGAATCTAAAAACTCCTGAGAGCAAGGTTTTCTAATTATCTCATTTATGTTTTTTTTTTTTTCCTTGTATTCACTACCTAGACTTGGTTCAGATAGAAAATCCTGGAAATGCTTTGCTTATTACAGTCTTGGAATCTGCTGGCATGCAGAACCAGTAGAAAAGTTTGAGAAAATGAAATAAATGCTGGATTTTTCCCACTTCCAAGTCTTTTTCCTGAATGTTCTGAGGGCAAACAGGGGAGTCAGGCTAAAGCTAGAAAGAAGAAATTCTTGTGAAGCTGGGGATGAGAAGTCTCATGAGTGACCTTGGCCCTGCTGGGGGAATCCTGCAGCCTGCCAGCTGCCCTGGGCACTGAGAATCACAGTGTTAAATGAGAAAAATTCTGTATTTGTAGTGGACTCGAAGAAAATCGATCAAGATGCAAAAATCCCACCTGAAACCTTACAAGGACTGAAGGACCTGGGTCTCTTTGGCATGCAGATTCCAGAGGAATATGGTGAGTAAATGCCACAGAACACCCAGAGCATTTAGGGGTGCATTTTGTGCCACTTTTGTAGCTCTCCAGTTAAAGCTGCTACATTCCTGTATTTCTGTATTTGAAATGGATTTTTTGGGGGGGAAAGGGGCACAAAAAATGTACTAAAATAAAACCTGGTGCCTGTTCCAGGTGGGCTGGGCCTGTCAAACACCATGTATGCACGTCTGGGAGAAATCACTTCCCTGGATGGCTCCATTGCAGTGACCCTGGCAGCTCATCAGGCCATTGGGCTGAAGGTAATGCTGCTGCTCTGGGGCCAGGATTCTGCACAGATTGCATGGAAAAGGTGAAGTGAAAAATGTGGGGCTTGGAGGGAGCAGATCAGAATTACTGGGGAAGCATAAATCAGGTTGTTGGTGTCCCCAGCAGCCTCTGCCACTGGTTCAGTGTGAGACAGAAAGGCTGGATAGGAAGCAGACAATAAAGTTACTATTAGGATAATTATTCTTAAGAAAACTACTTTAAATGAGTCCAAGTTGTTGGTTTTTTTTTTTTTTTCAATTGGCCAAACTTGCTTAAAGTAGCTAGAATAAATAGAATTGAGACAAAGTATCAGGGAGGCTCAGGTGATGAGGAAGGAAAGAATTCAGAAGAGAGCAACTTTGGCTGGCTGGCTGGGGCTGCGTGTTGGGGGGCCTAGAGGAGATCATTCATCTGAGAGCAACTGTGTCAATATGGAACTTGAATACGGCCATAGATTTTTAGCTTTTAGTGGTGGATGGATGGCAGAAAGAAGCTTGAAACCACACTCAGTTTGTTATAGCAAGAGAAAATTCCTTATGGAATTGAGCACAGAATGCTAATGAAAAAAGATTTTAGCGACTGAAAAATAATACAGTCTGTAATTTATTAAACTGTCTCTTGCTGTGCCATAATACTTGCAAATGAAGCTTTCTGAACATGCTGGAGCTTCCCAGCTCCTTCTCTTTTCCCATAGGATGATGCTGCAAAGTTTCCTGTGCTTGTTTCTGCAGGGGATCCTCATAGCTGGCACCGAGGAGCAGAAGGCCAAGTACCTGCCCCGCCTGGCCTCGGGGGAGCACATTGCTGCCTTCTGCCTCACCGAGCCTGGCAGGTGCTGCTGCCCCACCGTGCTCACTGCCTTAGCTGCAGTGCTTCAGACCTTGAATCTTCATTTTTTGGGGCCCATGGCTTCAGTATATACATCTGTGGTTTAGTTTTAGTTTTTAAAGAAACACTCCAATTACTCTTTCCCCAACGTGCTGCTTTTGGCAGTGTCCATGAAATCCCTGACTCTTGTTGTTCCCATCCCAGGAATTCATTTCTTGATTTCTTTCATGAATTGAAAGGATGCTTTGTGCTATTTCAGAAGTAATGTGCTGTGACTGTTCTAGGATGCTTTCAGTTCTTATTCAAAATATAAAAGCCTGTTTTGAAGGAGCTACCAAAACTAAAAGGAAGAATTTTTGGTGTCACTTAAGTGAGAGATTCATTGTGTGTTCACGTAGCTCAAAATGTACCTCCAAAATGTTGCTGTTGTGGCATTCTGCACACTCTGGTCAGGTCATAACCCTGATAACATGGTAATGAGAAGAAATGTCCCCTCAGGTAACTTTTAGAGCTGTTCAATCTAGTGAGCTTCCATGTTAGTTAAAAGCTAAAATTGATATACTGCTATTTAAGACCGCCTCCTTTTCACAGAATGGGAAGAGGGGGAATATGCAGTTTTGGTTTTTTAAAGCATGTTTACTTCTTTAAACATTATTAACTTGTTTGTTTTCTAGTGGGAGTGATGCTGCATCCATCCAGACAAGAGCAACCCTGAGTGAAGATGGGAAGCACTTCCTGTTAAATGGCTCCAAGGTACCCGCTCACAGACTGGGAACAGGGAAGGGGATTGTTCCAAGTGTAGGAAGTGTCCTTGTCTTTTGCATCAGTCTGGAATTGGGAGGTTTCTGAGCTAGAGGAGAATGACCCTCTCAGAAAGATAACCCTTGTTGGTTTAGGCACAAAAGGAACAGAAAATTATTGTTAGAGAATTACTGCATTAAACTCCTGGTAAGAAAAATAGAAAACTACCCCAGGTTCCTTCTCTATTGCCCACTTGTGTGTTCAGCTTCAGGGAGGGTTGGTTAGTTAGTAAATCAGCCCCCTCCATGACAGCTTAGGTAGAAAGGAAACCTAAACCTGTATTTGGCATGTCTTCATTCCTCAGGCTAGATTTGAAAAGAAAACTTGATATTTAATTAGAAATAGGGCTGCTTGGAACCTTTTCTGTTAAAGGAAACAGTGACAAAAGCCAGTTTTGAAGAAATCAGAGATGTCCTGGGTTCAGCAGTATCGGATGCATTGCAGACTTGATCTGTAGTTATTGATCCATTTGTGGTGTGAAGAGACCCACCCTGGGGGAGAGGCTGATCAGAGAATTTCTCATCAGAGTGGATTTTTGGGCACAGGGTTTGTCCAGTCTGCATTGCCCCTGTATCTCTCACGTGCCATCAGCAGGAGGTACCAGCTTTTGTGGAAATGCACTGTAGATTTTAATTTAATGCATATTGATTCTACATTCTGGTTTTAAAGTTGCTATAAACTTAGCACGTGTGGTCAGCTCTCCTCAGAAATGTGCTCACCCTCATTAGAACTGAAGGGAAGGAGCAGCAATTTTTTCAGCACTCTGTTCTTTGCTCAGCCTGTTACAAAACCCTGGAGAGCTGTGCTCACAAAATCAGCACAGTTACATTTCTTACACATCTTCTCTCTCTCAAAAACAGGTCTGGATCTCCAATGGTGGCCTGGCCAGTATTTTCACAGTGTTTGCCAGGACAGAGGTTGTGGACAAGGACGGGCAGGTGAAGGATAAAATCACTGCTTTCATCGTAGAGCGGGACTTTGGCGGCGTCACCCACGGCAAGCCCGAGGATAAACTGGGCATTCGAGGCTCCAACAGTAAGAACCACCTGAAATTTTTTAGCAGAAATCGTTTTAATAGTTTAAGGTTTTATTTTGGTGGGATCATCTGAATTCAGAGGCAGATCAATACCTATTCCATGTTACAGTATGTTTCATGTTTCTTTAGCTGGCTTTTCCTAGGAGTCCTTCCTCACGCAGGGTCTGAAATAAGAAATCCATTTTGTGGAGTTCATTCACTGTGCAGTGAAAGAAATCACTCAGGAGATTCAGTGACCAATAGATTTTATCTAGAAGTCCAATTTCTTCAGCTCTTCTAAGCTTTGTAATGATTGCATCTTTTCACCATCTTGGTGACTGTTCAGTCAGTTCCTTAGAACTAAAAATAAAGACCAAACTGTAGTTCTCTGTTTACAAAGTGTATATTCATAACATTTTTAATATTCTACATCAATAATTTATGTCAACTACAGCCTTTTCCCACATTCTCACTTCTTTGGCAAAGCATGTATAATTCTCTCATAAACAATCCATTAGGAAGACTTAATTTCTTGCTACAAATAGTGGCTTAAGTTCCTGAATGTCTTTTAAATATTTCTGTGTCATATTTGATCAAGCGTTAATTCTGTGTTTCAGCCTGTGAAGTACATTTTGAAAACACCAAAGTGCCTATAGAGAATGTAATTGGAGAAGTTGGAGGGGGATTTAAGGTAAGCAGTGGAGAATGGCTACTGGTGATTTGTAGAAGCCTGAAGGAGGCTGTTTGCCCCTGTGCTGAAGTTTCCTTGTGGGTGGTGTGAGCACTGCCACACTGCAGAGTACAGGAGGACAGATTCCCCCACTGATCTGTAAATTGGTGTCACTGCACAGTGCACAGTGTGCCATCACCTCCGATTTCTGTGGTTTTCCTCTTCTTATTGGGCTTTTGGTTGTTTTTCGTGGTGTCCCCTCAGAGAAGGGAGTGACTTCAGCTGCCCTTCTGCCCTGACTGGGGGACATGTCCTCTGCTGGTTCCACAGCAGCATGAGGGAAGGGGGACAGAGCAGTGAGTGCCACAGGGAGTGCTGGAGGCATGCCCAGCTCCAAGGTGCCCTGGCTGGCAGCTGCTTCTCCAGGGCTGCACTGTGGCACAAGGAAATGCTGGCAGGACCCCAGGAGAGAAAACCACAGGTGGCCTTGCTGTGTAACCTTTCTCTGAGAGTGTGACCTGGGGATTTGCAAAACTGCTCTTACTCCTTCTCCATTTCCTACTCCTGCTGTAGCAGGCAAGTCCAGGCCTAAATGCTAAATGAAATAATTGCCCTTAATGTAGTAGAGATTAAAAGAAGATTGTTATGGTGTCTTCCCGACAAGTTAAAATGTAGGACAGTGACTTCTTTTCCTAACAGGCTTTGACCTGAGTCACCCGTGTTGAGAAACAACACTACAGACACCAGACTCCAAAATCTATTTCTGTACATTATTGGTCTGTATTTCATTTCTACACCTCCATTCTTGTCCCTTCTGTGGTGTGTTGTTGAAAGGCATCTGAGACAGAGAGCAGCCCTCACAGGTCAGCTGCAGGGAGAAATATTGTGATTTTCTTCTTCATCTGATAAACTGGAACAGTGCTGTCCAGCTGGAATGTTTACCAGCTGCAGATAAATGCATTTTTATTACATTTTACCTTCATGTAATTAGAATAGAGATTATTTCCAAGTCCCTGGATCATCTACTTCAGATATAAAATTGGATGTAATGGGTGGCAGGAAAAGCCCAGTTTTGAAGCATTTTTCTTGGGATGCTGAGAGCTGTGGTGGCTGATGTGAGGGCACTTCCCAGGACTGGCAGTGTGTCCCAGTGAGGAGTGAAATCCAGGGAACACTGAAGCAGGAAGCAGTGACCAGCGTGGCCTAAGGAGAATGTGGCCTGAACCCCATCTGTTTCTTCCCAGGTTGCCATGAATATCCTCAACAGTGGAAGATTTAGCATGGGCAGTGCATCTGCTGGAATGATTAAGAAGTTGATAGGTGGGTGAATCGGGTGCTCTGCATGGCTGGGTGTCAGCAGAAACTGCTGTGCCTGAGGCAGATCATGCAGGACATTCAGAGTGGGAGCAGGAGTCTTGACCTTGTCATAACACCCTTTGAAATCTTTAAAATATGGTTTTGAAAAATAGTTATTAAAAGCTTGCTTGTAGAAGTTTTGAAATAAAGGTCTTTTTCCTTTTTGTACAGTGTAGGTTCAGTTCATAGAGTGGGAGGTTATTGCCTCTGTTGGACTTCCTGAGGTAAAATGTTCTTCCCAAGAAAAAAACCTCTGTGCTATTGCTTTTAGAAGGTGTAATCTCCCCTAGAACCTCCCACCTGTATAACTGGCTCAAAGCTGCACACAGTAATTAGGACTAAAACTGCTTTCTGCCAATAATTAACCGAAACAGTAACAGAAGTCTCTCTAATCAATTAGCACCAAAACTGATTACTTCTCTAAGAGTACAAGTTCACACTTCTGGTTCAAAAGCCTTTGACAGGCTGGTCCCAGACTTGATCAACACCATCAGTGTGAGGGTGATTTTCACAAAGTGCTGCTTTGGAACAGCCAGGGGGCTCCTGGGCATAGACTGGAGTGTCACCATCCAGGGAAGGACACCAGCAGCTGGAATGGTCTGTCACAGCCCTTCTGAGATGGATTTGTTTTTCTTTCTTTAAAGAGCTGACATCAGAGTATGCTTGCACCAGGAAACAATTCAATAAGAAACTCAGTCAGTTTGGATTAATTCAGGTAACAATAAAATGAAACACCTAAATCTCTGTGCTAAGTGCCAGGACATAGATTGCATTGGGGGTATTTTGGCTCTACTGGTTTAAAGGATTTGCTAGAAATTTGTGTGTACCTGGTGCAGACTTCTGTACACTGATCTTTTAAATGTCCAGAATGATAAATGTATAAAAGTGTTTTTTATTGATTGTTGTTTTGAAGTGGTGCTTTTTATTGATGGATTAACTTGATGATGTAAAACATATAAAAACAGCAGGTTTTTTAAAGTTGGAGGGTTGATTGTGGACTTTTGCATCTGAATTTCTGTGTGATCCCTCCCATTGCTGTGTGGCAGGAGAAGTTTTGTTTGATGGCTGTGAAAGCCTACGTGATGGAGAGCATGGCTTACCTGACTGCAGGGATGATGGACAGGCCAGGCTTCCCTGACTGCTCCGTGGAGGCTGCCATGGTCAAGGTACCCAGGGCTGGCCAAGGGCTGTGTTCAGGCTGCAGAGGGCTGAGAGCTCAGGGCTGAATATTTAGACAGATGAGGGAAGCACTGCAGCCAGGTGAAATGACAGATACTGTTCTGTCTGTATCACACAAGCTCACACTTGTGCAAAACAAAACCTGCAGGGAACAGGTTGGGAATGTCAGAGCCCCTGAGCTGGGGTCTGAGGAGGCCTCACACAAGCACAGGGACACTCAGTTACACTCCAGCTGCCAGCCTGGCCAAGCTGCTGCTGGGCCAGCTTTCCAGGGAGCTGGTGGCACAACAAACCCTGTGGAATATCCAGGCTGTGGCTGCCAGGGTGTCCCTCATGGTCACTGCAGAAAGCTCCTGCTCTGGGCTCCAGCCAAGCAGCTGCAGCTGCTCTGCCCTTGTGGGGCTGCCCCTGTCCCTGGAATGTGCCCTTTTGGAGAGTGCCCTGTGCATTGCATCACTGAATTTGGCAAACCCCTGAGCTGCAGGGACACAGTTCCAGGACTGGTGTAACACACAGAAAACACTGCAGCAGTGTCCTGTGGATACAACCCCAGAGCAGGGCATCCTGTGTTTATTGCTGATTTATTATCTACTCACTGCTGGTCAAACCTTGTTCCATGGCAGGTGTTCAGCTCTGAAGGTGCCTGGGCCTGTGTGAGTGAGGCTCTGCAGATCCTTGGAGGCCTTGGCTACATGAAGGATTATCCCTACGAGCGCTACCTCAGGGACACCAGGATCCTGCTCATCTTTGAGGCAAGTACCAGCATCCCCTTTTCACTGCAAACTGCAGTTCACACCTTCTATGAAGGTGAGTAGAAACCTGAAGGTTTGATTGACCAGGAATTTGTTCCTTCAGCTGCCAAGTCTGGAACAGTAAGACTGCAGGACTAACCTTGTTTTCTTTGGAATATCATTAATAGTTCCCTGTAGTAAAATAAGCTGTGATGGCTTTTACAGAACTGACCACAGTGTGAGTTACAGCAGTGGCCTTTCCTCTTGTGTGCTTCTCACAAGTGAAGCAGGGAAACTCATAAAAGATCAACTTAGACATTTAATTAACTTATTGATGGGCATGTAAGTTAAAAGAAAGGTTGGTTCTAAAGCTTGTTCTCTTTCCAAGCTGGATTGTCAGTGATTCCATCGTGTGCACATCAGAGTCATTGCCAGACCTGATTTTAACTCAGCTCATTTTGAGCAGTTCTACAACTATTCGAATGTTCCTTCACTAGAACAGTGCACAGCATTTTTAATCAAAATGCATTTAGTCTGATTTCTTTTTCATTGGGGTATATTTGTGTGTTTAATGATGAGGGGCTTGACTTCTGCAATGCCCCATGAAATCAGAATTTAAACTGAGATAAAGCGAAAAGCAGCAGCTTATGCATGGGGAGAGTCAACATGTGATATTGGAGCAGTGGGAAGGGCACAGGGGCACCACAGACCTGCTTGGAAAACACTCACTGTTGTAAACTCTGGTTACTCACCTGTCTCACTTTCTGTTCTGCTTTTTCCAGGGAACCAATGAAATCCTGAGAATGTACATTGCACTGACAGGGATGCAGCATGCAGGGAAGATCTTAACTGACAAAATTAAGTATGTTCTTATTTACTGTTAATAGTTTTAAATAAACTAAACAGAATCAGATAACTTTATAGATGAGAGAAGAAACTGCAGGGAAAGCCTGTAGTATTTTCTACTTATTGTCTGTAAAAGTTCAGTGTTACACGGGCTCTTTGACTTTTTAATGGGATGGTTCATAGATTTAGGAGCTGTAGCATTTAATGCATTTTATCTTGGACTTTTACACAAGCTGTAATTATTTCTTTCAAGACCAGTAATGAATATTTTGTATCTGAATGAAGTTGTATTGCCACAACAGCTGCATTGTGCATATTGAGTACTGGTCTCTGGAATTCCCTGTGGGTGTCTTTGAGAGCAGATGATGACTCTTAAGGCTCCACAGTTGTTCTCCAGACTTCACAGTAATGCAGTAATGGATCAGGACTTGGTAATTCATGGACAAGCTGCAGGCATTTTGCTAAAGCATTTGGAATTCCAACTGGTTGTGTGTGAATCTCCTGGAATTTTTTTAACAGCCATTCTTTCCCCAACATTTCAGAGCAATCAAGAAAGGAAACGTGGGAGTGGCGCTGGGGGAGTTCCTGACCAGGTTACAGGAGAGCCTGGGCAAGAAGGTGGATCTGGGGCTTGTAGGTGACCATGGGGTGGTGCATCCCAGCCTCCAGGTAAGGGCCTTTCTGCTGAGCTCTCATGTTTGTTCCCTTTGCTGCTTGCCACAATTTCATCTCCTGTTTTGCAAACCAAAACGTGTGCTTAGGGGCAGTGAGATTTTCCAGGGTAAGCAGATGTTGGCACCATGGCAGGGGTGGGATGTTACAGTTATTGTCCAGGTATGAAGAGAAGATGAAGGCTGCTCTAAGCCTGTGTTTATACCAAATCCA
>NC_044581.1:20632407-20750786 GCF_901933205.1 Camarhynchus parvulus | reverse complement strand
TGGAAAATGATATTTGCTTTTACAAACAAACTTTAGGTTTGCTGATAAATTAAATTGGACATTGAAAGGTGAAAGAAACAATAGAGAAGAAAAACCCCAAATTCCATAAGAATTAAAATTAAAAGGGAGGGTTATACCTGAGAGGGAAATCTTTGGTATCAGGTGTTTTGGGAAGTCTGAACCTCTCAAGCACCTCAGCCAAGGTGGAAAGAGAGAAGGGAAATGTGGCTGGGAAATTGGGATAAAAAGGGAGGCTGTGTCCTCCAAAAATTGGAGAGATCCCAGGGGAATGCCCCATGGCCTCTCCCTTTATTCAAATAAAGCCAAATAAAGCCTCTGTCTCCTTTTTGGACATAAACCTCTGGTCTTTGTGGATTAATTTTCCTAACATTTTGATTCAATGTGTTGCACTCAAGTAGAAAAATTATTAAAGAAAGGCCTCATAAAATCAGGCCTGCTCTGTTAGATTCATGGCTGGCCTATCACTACTTCTGAGTGCAGCTAGCACTTTGCAAGTTCCCATGTGAAAACAATCCTGGTATGAATGATTTGTTAACATAACAATCTATTCCTGGGTGAAAAACAACCACACCTGCATAAACATTAGATCTATCCCATGAGAATCAGGGAAGAACATATGTAAACAATTTAAGAATAAAGAGATTTGATAGACAAGTAAAATACCTTTTTCTAACCAAGAGAGTAATTGGCAAAAAGCTACTGACCAATTGGAGGCACACACTAGGTCTGTAAAACTTCTACATGAAGGGTTGGCTACACTGAGTTACAGGGAGTGGGAACAGAGCTCTCCAGAAACTTGAAGCTAGAAGGATTTGATTATATTCCTCACTTTGAGGCTCTTCTAGAGCTTAACTGCCAACACAAAAGCTTTTCCAAGATCCTTTTAAGCAAATAAATGAGGTCCATGATAATTAGGATAGACCACAAGGGTCTGAGACAACCTCAATGCAGAGGCCCACGGGTTGGATGTGTTACAGAAACCCATAACATGCACACCTAGAGAGCCCTTTCCACTTCTACAGCAGCTGGGCATGGAATTCAGTCCATGGAATTCAGTCCATGGAATTCCCAAGGCCTTATCAGTTTCACATGGTCACTGAAGTCTCTGCAATCACAGAAACCCAAAATCATTAAAGTTGGAAAATCCCTCCCAGCCCGTGGAGTCCCAGCTGTGCCCGACGTCCCCAGCCCAGAGCCCTGAGTGCCACCTCCAGCCCTTCCTGGGACACCTCCAGGCATGGGCACTCCAGAGCTCCCTGGGCAGCCCCTGCCAAGGCCTGAGCAGCCTTTTTGTTTTTTCTACAAAAAGGAAGATTTTGTATTAAAGACATTCTGTACTTCTGTTAGCATTTATCCTACACCTGTGCTTGGAAAATTTCCTCACCATGGTTTGATAGACTTGATGATCTTTAAGGTCTCTTCCAACCTAATGATTCTGTGATTCAAATATCACCAATTAAATGCAGAAGTCAAAGCTGTTGATTCTTCCTCTCTTATTCTTCCATCCCCTTGTTAATTTTCATCTTCTGAATTCTGCTCTTTATTTTCCTCTCCATCACACACAACTGTTTCTTAGTATTCTCATTCATTTCTACTCCCTATCTATTAATCAGCAAGAGGTAGAAAAGAACAAATGGAACTGTATCTGTTGGGAACAGTGTAGCTCCATATTTTCACACCATTTGTGGTAGTTTATTTTCTGTGAGACCATTGCCCATTTGTCAAATTCAGCTGAACTGCTGGACAGACAAACAGATGCTGCAATTACACAGAAAACAGAATGTTGTCTCCTTTCCTGGCGACTGAGTAGAAAATTGTTTTGAGTTTTTCCTCTCCTCCACTTTTCATTATAAAATCATGAAAACAGGAAAGTGTGGATGCTTCAAGACCACCACTTTACCCAAGTCTTTTCTGTTTTAATTATTTTTTATCTAATAATACAGAGATTAATGAGTGGTATCAAAAAAAAAAAAAAAAAAAAAAAAAAAAAAAAGAAGAGAAACTACCTGCTTTTTTGTATTGTTTTTTTTTCTTCCTCACCACCCCAACACGCCATTCATTAAAAAAGATTACCCACCCCCCCCCTGGCAAGGAGGGAAAAAGAGGAAAAAAAAAAGAAGAAAAAAATTAAAAAAAAAAAAAAAAAAAAATAATTTAGTTAAAAAAAAAAAAAATATTTTTTTTTTAATAATATAATAATAAAGAAAAAAAAGAGGGGAAAAAAAAAAAAAAAAAAAAAAAAAAGAAAAGAAGTAGGGTTGTTTAATAAGAAAAAAAAAATTAAAATTATAAAAAAGAAAAATTTTTTTTTTTATGAGTTGAAAGAAAAAAAAAAAAAAAAAAAAAAAAAAAGGATTATTAGTGATTTTTTATTTTAAAATTATAAAAAAAAAAAAAAAAAGAAGGGGGGGGGGGGGGGAGGGGAGGGGAGAAAAAAAAAACCACACCTTTTGCATGTGTTTTTGTGGTAAAAAAGAGAGAAAGGAGCAGGAAATTAATAAAATATTATTTTTTAGTTTTTTTAGACAAAAAAAAAAAAAAAAAAAAAAAAAAAAAAAAAACAACACCACGAAAAAAAAAAAGGGGGGGGGAAAAAAGTGGCAAAAAAAACAAAAAAAAAAAAAAAAAAAACGAAAAAAAAAAGAAATTTTTAAAAAATTTCTTTTTTTTTTTTTTTTTTTTTTTTTTTTTTTTTTTTTATAAAAAAAAAAAAAAAAAAAAAAAAAAAAAAAAAAAAAGAAAAGAAGGGAAAAAAAAAATTTTTTTTTTATAGGGAGAAGGGAAATTAAAAAAAAAAATGAAAAGAAAAAAAAAAAATTAATATGGAAAAAAAAAAAAAAAAAAAAAGAAGAAAAAAAAAAAAAAAAAAAAAAAAAAGAAAAAAGAAAAAAGAAAAAGAAGAAAAAGAAAGGGAGGGGGGAAATCTGACAGTGACACAGTAACATCTCTAACTGATTATCAGGAAAACCAAAGAAATGAAAACATAAAGAAGGAAAGGAGTTGGAATGAGTTGTTTGGGAAATATGACAAATATTCTCAGGAGACTTAACAATGTGTCTAAATAAGAATCATTTTTTGCATGCTATAAAAGCATCCATGAGTTCCAGGACTCTGTTGCCACAAGCAAAGAACAAAATGCTGACCCCAGAAAGAATTCACATCCAGTTACATGGCAAACAGGGACACGCTCTTTCAAAAAAACAAGGGAACCCCTCCAGCTTGCTGTTGGCACTACTAAAATTTATACAAAGGACAATTTTCTGTTAAGCATTAAATTACAAGCAATGCCTGCAGTGCACAGCTGTGAATCTTGCAAGGGTGAAGGAGAACTGATAGTTGGAGGTAAAAATTACACTGCTGTCTTTAATGTTTTCTTTTACATATTAACTCTTATATTTGGAATAATTATCCATAACATATGTAAAGAAAATGTTGTTGAATGTACATAGACTCCACCAGCAAACAAATTCATTTTCAAGTGAAGTTTCAACTTGCCTTCTTCTTATTCCAGTTGAGAACATTTATAGAGTTTTGAACATATAAAGTCTGGAGAGTGAAGTACAGGCACAGTCTGTACCACAGAGTGTCTTTTTTTTTATTCAAAGAATGTTGTAAGTGCCATTTATGACTTTATTTAAGAATGTACAGCTGGTGCTTTTGAGGAGAATATGTAAATGATGGGTTCTTTATAGGTTCAGTATTAAGTAAATACAGACTACTCCAGCATCATCCTATTTGATGCTGCTGAAAGGAACTAATCAAATAGTCTATAAATACCTGCAGTGTCCTTTTCCCTCAGAGGAGCAAGTGACTTTCTGTGAAATTAATTTCCATATTGTGTGTGCTAAATAGGGTAAATGACAGCTTTTCAAACACGTTGTGTCATTACCTAGTGAACAAGCTTTGCATCATTGTAATTTAACATGGGCATCATGTTATTGTGATATAAATAATAATAATATATTAATAAATAGAGAGGTCAGTGGCCTGATAAACCACTTCTGGATCATGACAATGAAGTGTTCTGCTTCTTATCCTAAGGATGGAGAGAGGTGAAAAGCTGGAAAGTGGCCAGACTGATCACTGTGTCCATTCCTGCAAGAATCTGGATCTTTTTCTTTTGTATTATGTTATTCCTGGAATACCTACAGGCACAATCCAATCTCTGCTACTATGCCTTGAAATATAACCAACTGCCTTCAGCTCAACAGGCAAAAAGGGGAACTTCCCTTATTGTTTAGTTTCCTATGGCTGTGTTTGTTAGTGAGCACTGGGTCTGAAGCTGCCTGTGATGGGGAAAATGTCCATTTTTATCTACTGTGCTTTCTGTCCTGGATTCCTGCAGCTTTCCATTTGGTTTGATATCTGAAAAAAAAAGGCATGTGAGTATTTCAAGGCTTTCTTGACTGAGCAAGGAACAACTCTGGGTAGTTTTTGCCCTGCCCTGCCCTGTTGGAATGATGGAATCCTTGCACAATCCTGACTGAATCCCAACAGGAGCCTCCTGCCTGGGAGCTGCACTTTCCAAAGAGAGCAGGCATGGAAAACACATCCTTGCTCTGCTTTCCAGATCTATAACTCACCCACTCTGGGTTCCCAGCAGCCACTGATTATTTTATGCTGGACTATGGACATAAAGCTGCAAATTCACTCCTTTCACACTTGGGTTGCCACTACTATTACTTTACTTTTCAGTTCCAAGATGAACCAACTTGAACTGACTGCAAAATATTATTTATTCCCATATTGTGCATGTTGTAAGTGTTTGGATGGATGACTAATTTCAAAAATCAGAAGAGAGAGTTCATTCTGTCCTAATTTAAACCTACTCATTTTACAAACTCTCTTTCACACCTTTATTCCTTATAAAAAAATATCCCATTGTAGAACAAAAGCTTATCAATTATCAGAAAGATTAGACATCAGAAATGAAAAGTTTGCAACCAATCTATGAATAAAATTCTCCAAATACTCTCTATTTCGGAGCAGCATCTTATTGTTTATATTTTTGACAGGCAGCGTGGCCTTTCCAATGATTTTCACTAAATTTCACATCCTACCTTTGAAAGACATTTATTGTCATCCAGGTGTAGGTTAGGTGCCTGCCCAACTAAAACATGGCTGTAGTTTAATTCCAGCAGTGATGAATTGCTTGAGTGAATTCATGCAAACAGGGAAATAGAAATTAAATTCATCACGCTAGGAAAACCATTCTTCCCCATGTAAATTAGTAGCTTTACTGCTAAAATCAATTTGTTTTGGTAAATTATGCAAAAATTCTCAAAGGACTTAGGTAGTTGATTTATTATACTCTTACTGTTTCATAATATTAGAAAATGAAATTTATTCACACAATATTAGATGGCATAAGCTGAGAGCTTTAGTGGCAATTTCTGTTTATTACAATTAATCTGAGTTGTCTGTGGTGACAGAATTCCCACAATGTGTAGGACATAATCTTTATGACAAATGCTTTTTATTAAACTGTACAGAAGTGTTCTTCATTTGAATAGAACAGGTCCATTACTTCTCTGTTGCAAGGCCTTTCCATTTTTCTAATAATCTCTAATGAAATTCAGGGTTTATATGGAAACTGTTTGTATTCTGGATTCTTGAAATATCAGAACTTCAAAATGCCCTCAGAAAATAAACAGCTCCTCAGACCTTCTAAGCAATGGAAGTGGGAGCTATTCAAAATTACTTCAGACATCTTGTTCAGGGTTCTAAAACTCAGTTTGCAGTTCATTCATGCCAAGAGTCCTGCAGCTGAAATCATTGGAGTTCCTGTTAAATGCACGTGGCTATCACTTGACAGGATCTAAATCCCTAAAGAAATACAAAAATAGTGTCCTAGAGATACTGGGGGTGAGGAGACAGGGAGTGGAAAATAGGATTCAAACAAGTAATTAATGTCTGGGTAATAAATCATACAGCCAGAGAAATACATTAAAGAAAGTAAATATGCTTTTATTTTTTTGCATCTTAATTATGGAATGGTGAGCTGGACAATATCAATTCTACATATGTGTGCATAAGCATTTTTTATGTTACCCTCCCTGGGCATTAACCAGTTGCAGTAAGTTCAGAAGGTTTGTCCTTTGTGAGGGGTTTCTGCCCATCTCCCTGCACAGGTTTACCTGGACAATGGGGCCTCAGGCAGAAAAGCCATCACCCCACAGGGAGGGAAACAAACAGAGCTCCGCTTAACCAGAGTGAAATTCAAAACATACAGAACAAAAAAGCACCAAAATGTTGCTTGCCATATTTCAAGATCTGTTGCAAAGAGACATTCCAGAATCCCAGAGTGGTTTGGTTGGAAGGGACCTCAAAGCTCCTCCAGTGCCACCCCTGCCATGGCAGGGACACCTCCCACTGTCCCAGGTGCTCCCAGCCCCAGTGTCCAGCCTGGCCTTGGGCACTGCCAGGGATGGATCTTTGTTCCTTTCTCCTTGTAAACCATAATCCTAATGAACTGTAACAGCTTTTTGCAGATGGAGGTGCAAAACAACTTTTAAAGTATCTACAACCACCCTCTTTAATAATTTCTTTTCAGAAGATAATTTTTGACCTCAATAAAATACATCACGCAAAATGTTGTGAACTTGAACATTCATGTCAGTTTTAAGCACCAGACAGCTTGCCTGTGTTACCTCAGAAGCCTCTAAATATGTGATGAATACCAAATTTATAATTTCAGACAAAATTTAAATATTTGTTTTAACCCATGGTGCCAGTTTAGAAAAGAAAAATCTTCTCTCCCAGAACTGTTTTGCATTCCCTAACTTGTGTCTAGGCATGTTGCACTGAGTCAGGGAGAGGTAACAGCAGGTCTGAAGGGCAAGTGAAGCTTTGTGAATGTTAATTATAATTATAACATATATTATAATTATAATTACAATTATAATTGTCAGTGGGCTGGCAAGAGCCCCAAGCCCCAAGGGAGATATTTCTTGGTGCCAGGTGATAAAATGTGGTGACCCTGGAGATGGCCACATGAACTGACCACTGAAGCTGGCAGGTTCCAGCGTGGTTCACAGCTGTATTCCTGAACCTTGAGCTCCAGGATCTTCACTGTGTGAAGCTCAGAACTCTCAGTGTCCACCTGCAGATCTGCTGCTCCTCTCCAGGGGCTCTCTCCATCAGGAATCTTTCAAATCCGTGGGTGTGAGGTATAAAACTAGATTGGGACAGGGGTACAGAGTATTCCAAATAACATGGACCCGTATATGACCATCATTATAGAAGTAATGCTGTCAGGTTTGCCCCTTTGTCCAAATGCAGAAGAACTTTTGGGAGGCTCCTTCCACTTAGCAAAATTGTGAGTACTCTAATTCTGACAGCAGTGTTGAGCTACTCCACAATGTGTGTTGATTTAAAAGGATTTTCTCTCAGCCCTCCCCTCCCTGTGTTCTGCAAGCTCACAGAGTTTGTGTAAATAGGCACTGACTAATCATATACTCACAGTGGGAAATTCAGAAATTACTGTGTAGGGAACACCATATGAAAAAAACTACTTTTGTAATTTATTTTTAATGACGAAATCTTTTCCTCTAATCAGAAAATGGCTGACAAAATATATCGTATGATGCCTGAAAAGGGGCTGTCTTTCCTACTTTATGTCTTTTCTATTTTTATGTTATGTCTTGTCTTTCTGTCTTTTCTACATTACTCCTTGAGTTTTTTCTAAAGTCAATTTTTTTTGTCTTCTGACTCTTTTGTCTTTTGAATCTTTTTACTGGCATATTTCTGCCCAGGTCACGGCTTTAGCACTTATAAAAGCTGCTCTCTTTTAATATCCCCTTTAATTTTGTACCAATGGGGTCCACCTTGACAAAGCACATGTCCTTCTTCTACGATTCAAAATTCTGTGGTGCAAAACTCACAGGCTTTGTGCTGGTTTGGCACAGCCTCGTTTTTGGCAGTGGTGGGGCCACAGAAGTGGCTTCTATGAGAAGCTTCTAGAAGCCTCAACAGTGTCCAAGAAAGCCAATCTGATGGCTCTGAAGATGGAGATGCTGCTGGTTCAGTTAGAGAGGTTGGCAATGCCCCTGTGATCCCATATTTAAGAAGAAAATCTAAACATTGCACACACAGTTCTTTTCCCCATGGTGGGGAGGTGCCAAGTCCACAATATTGCTAGAAAGTTTTTTTACATATATATAATATAGCTCCTCCCATTGAGCACCAGGGTCTCTGAGTTTTGCACCATCTGTTATACATTCATATTGAAACTTTTATCTTCAAGGCTTTGTGACTTTGAATACTCTTGTGATTCACTCGAGCCTTGTGCCTTAAGCAATGGCCCATTCTTCTTCAGCACAATGCAATCCTCCAGCAAAAAGGGAACTATACAAAGGTAATTAAAACCATTTTTATGGCACAGCTGATATTTTTTAAAGTTCAGTTCACATACTGTTCACTATCTTACTTGGACAAAGTAACTGACAATTTATGGAGACAAGTTTAATTTTCTTTAATGGGCTAATTGAAATTAATAAATTCAATTATTTTGAGATAAAGAACTTTGTAATTTTCAGATAATGGATAGCCATGGCAATGTGGAATATCAGGAGAAATTCCTCCCCAGAGCAAGGATGGGAGAGATGCCAAATAAGCAGCATCATGCTGCAGGTCATCCACAAGATGGCAATAGCAGAATGAGTTCCTGGAAGTTCAGGCCTTTCAGAAACTGCTCCTTGCATCTGCTGCTTATTTGGAAATTTAATTTAGCTCAGAACAAAGCTGGGACAGAAGTTGGTTGCTTTGCCATCCTCTTGTTCACAGAAATATAACAGGATTATAAAATGTAAAGCATAAATTTGCATTCAAACCTTGCTGACCTTATGTAAAACATTTAATTTTTTCAGCTGGTCATTGATACAGTAGAATTTCTGTTACATTAAGCACTGTGAACAACATTTCTTTCCCTCTATCCAAGTTCTGTATGTCCATGAAGGCTCCAGGCTGAAATATTTTGAACATTCATATTTCACACAGGTCTGTATGAATGTTTGCTTGAAGTTAAGCACGTGAATAAAACTCCTAATATTCAATTACATGTCCCAGTGTAGCAAACTGATGGCAAATAGGTGATTCGCCAAAGAATTTGGACTGTGTATTTAATACCTCTCACATTTAAAAATATATTTCTGAGACCTTATTCCTGTATGCTGCTATAATTTGAAGCTTTTAAATTGCTTCAAAAGCAAAATCATTTTTTTAAAAATCCACACAAACACACATTACATAAAAAAGGGGGGGATCTATATTTAGAATTTTTTTCTTTTTTTTTTTAAATAAATGCTCTCTAATCAAAATTCTTTATCAAATTCAGTAACTAAGTGAAAGAACAGAGCTGGTAATCCTTCTTTTTTTCCAGTGCCTGAAGGAGTTTTTCAACCCAAATCATCGCATGAGTTTATGATTCATGATTCTGGACATGGATAGTGCTGGTAGATTGATGTTCCTGAGGTTTAGATGCCCATCATGCCTGATGAGGAGCTCAAACCCCCTATCCAAACACAGGATTTCAGCATCTGAGCCCTCACCAATCTCTGGTCTGCCTCCATTTTGCAAAATTAGATGGAGGAAAAATTGAAAATGCTTGAAAACAACAGCTGCCATAGTCATTGAGGTCCCTGTGGTGTTAAAGAGTTGCATCATCCCTGGAAGTTGCCCATTCCACACTTGCAAATGCCCTTGGGAAATAAAAAGGCACAATTATCACTACTCATTATTGCCACAATAACAGGTTCACTGGTGGTCAAGTCTTCTGTAAATACCAGCAGCCAGTCTTCAACCTATTGGAGCTGATTTGTCTATTCCCTGTTCTGCTCTCACAAACCCTTAAAGGACTCTTCAAAACCATCCACAGGTCACTTCCAACACACATTTCCCACCAGGCTTCCAGAGCACTCCAAGCTGCCAGGACAAACCTCCCCTGGACAGCCCCACATGAGCTTCTGAAACACTGGGGGTACCTGGAGGGGCTCTGGGAGGAACAGGGCAAGGCAAGGCCAAAAATGCAGGGACAATAAAGTGATGTTGAATTCAAGGTGGGGAGGGCTGAGCAAGGCAAGGGAGGGGCGCAAGGTCAGGGTAAATCAAGAGGTGGCTGTGCCAAGCAAGGCAAGGGAGAGGTCAGCAAGGCAGGGAGAGCCCTAGGAGGAGAAGTAAAGGCAAGGGAACAGCTGTAAAAATGGGCAGGGAATTCAAACTGGGCAATGGGTGAGCAGGTCAGTGCAAGGGGTACAAAGGACATGGATGAGTCAGGAAGGCAAAGGATATGGGTAGTCAGGAATGGCAAAGAAATGCAAAGGAGATAAATCCTGGCAATGCAAGGCCTGATAACGAGACAAGAAAGCAGGATGGGCATGCAAGTTAATGCAAGACAAGTGTGGAAAACGCCAATCACTTGTTTTTAAAATTTTAGAAGTTTAATAGTAATAAAATGGTTATAAAAATAGTAATATAATTAGAGTAATAATAATTTGAACAATTGAGATTAGGACAATATGAGACAATAGAGACAAAGAGTTACAGACAGTCCAGGGTACCATTTTCTGGGCAGCGCAAGCCCGAAAAAGGACCCACGTTAACAGAGGATTAACCCTTAAAAGCAACAGCCTGTTGTATATTCATACACTTCATACATGATGCATAAATTCCATTCAAACACAGGATTCTGTCTGGTCAGTGTCAGCTTCTTCCTCTGAATCCTAACAGCACCTTCAAGGCAGGAAGAAGTTCATTTCACATGATAGTGGAGCAATAAATTCTCTTTCTCTGAAAGATTCAGGTGTCCTGTGGCTGCTATCTCACTGCGAGTCCTTTCTTTAAAAAAATATCCTACATAGCATAGTTCCTATTTTAACATTTTTTTATAAGCCAAAACTGTATTTAACACACTACTTAAGAAAATTAATACAGCATTACTTTCTAACACAACACATATAATATTCATTTGAATATTTGCAAAAAGCCAATCATAAAATATGCATTTTTCACACAAGGCAGAGTTAGAAGGACAGGCAAGGAAGCCAACTTGGCCACTTGGGTTGCCAGGACAAGGCAAGGCAAGTGGGAAGTACATTCAAAGATTGCTCCCAGGCCACTGGGGCTGCACGCTTTCCTTCATGTGCTAAAGAACTGTCATTCTGGTCCCAGAGCCCAGGGGCAAAATGTGGATTTTTCACTTTTGGTACTGTCCAAAATTCAGTACCTGCAAGCACTGGCCCCAGACAAAAGCTGCCCAGATAGATGGATCTGGCTTCAAATGGGCTCCTAAGGGTTTCCTCTCATGGGCTCCTGAAACACTGGGATATGAGAGATCCCTGAGGGTCCTAGGAGGAGCAGGTAGAGCAAGGGAAGGCTGGGGAAAGCTCAGAGAAAAAAGGGATCTTGAATTCCAGGTGGGGGAGGGATGAGCAAGATAATGGAAGGCAAGGGAGGGCTTCAAAGGCAACTGCTGGGCTTGCAAGGCATGGCAGGGGAGAGGTGGTCAAGGCAAGGAGAGCCCTGGAAGGAGAAGGAAAGGCAAGGCTGGACCTGGACAAATCACAAGGAAAGTCAGAGTGGAGGATGGGTGAGCAAGTCAGTGCAAGGCAGTGCAGGAAAGGAGGGCCAAGGAAAGGCTGTAGAGGGGGAAGCAAGGCAATTCAAGGTGGGGGGAAAGAAGGAAAAGGAAAGGAATGGTCAAGAGTGACAAGGAAATGCAGGGTTGGGTAGGAAAGGCAATGGAAGGGAGGGATAGGCACACAATGAGTGTCTTAGGAGGAAAAGTCCTTGCACAGCAAGGCTAAGAGAAAAGAGCAGAGGAGTCAAGGGCGGGAGTGGGTGAGTGCAGCTGAGAGAGGAAGGAAGTGCAAAGCTCCAGTGCGTGTGTGTGAGTGAAGTCTGCAGGATGTAAAGTGAAGAAATCTGTCATTTGATTGCAGAATGGAAGTGGCAAGGTCTGAGCAACCTCTTCACTGGGCACGTCTGTGCATAAAAGATGTGGCCAGAAACTTCTCGGCTCAGATTCAGACTGCAGGTGGGACACAGAGTGTGACAGTGCAAATAGCTGGGCAGGAAGGCATCAGCATGTTTCAACAGAAGCAGTTTGTGCAAGAAGGAGATGGACACATGGGGCAAGAGGGCAGGCCAGTGAAAGCTTTCTGTCCTGGCACACTGAGCTGTGTGAAGGTGAACCAAAGTTCAGTTTCACTCAGGACTCTGAGACACTGAGAGGATGTGCAATGCCATGTAGCTGAGAAGGAAAGTGAGAATGACCTGTGCATCTGGCAGAGTTTGGAGGCTGCAAGGAGAAGGTGAAGGCCAGGCCTGGCTTTTGGCTATGGGACTTTTTGTGAGGAAGCAGCTGCTGGATATCCAGTTTAAGCTTTCTGGTATCTGCGAGAGTGAAAGACTCCGCTGGTACCTTGAGGGAGGGTGAACATTTCAGCGTACGTGACACACCGGCTGCTGATGCCAGGATGATTTTTTGCCTCTTCTTTTATATAAGTTTTATATACCTTTTATGTATCCTCGGTACTCTTAGCATGTACACTTGCAGTTCCTTAAGTCTGATAACTCAGCACAGTCCTGGTGTTCTGCTAGGCCCGGGGACCAAACATCCTGGAGGCCTCACAGGGCCAGAAAGGCCTGAGCTAGCTTGAGAAACCAAGAGAGAATACAGCCTGGAAACTAAAAATCCGGCCCATCCAGGGGGAGATTCTTCAAGATAGGAGGACATCACACCGTTCATTCAAGCCTCTCATTGGGCCATCTTTGTTAGAAATGGTAATTTGTAAGGTCTATAAATTGTATATTTGTGTATATTGCAGCGCATTCCGCCTTGGCAAAGTGGTGCGCCACAAGGATCCTTCTTAAAATACTGAGGTAAAAACCCTTAACCATGTCAGACTCTTAATTTTTAGGACCAAGGAAAAGGCATCCGTGCAAGCTGGACTTTCCTTCCCAGCTCTAGGACCTGCAGCCTTTGGGCACGCCTGCAGTGTGAGTCTAAACTGAAAGGTTTCCTGCTATGGCTCTGTAGTGAAAGAGTAAAAAGTATAGAATGTTTCCCCATTGCCTCTTTGAAGGTTAAACTTGCCTCTAACAAAAACTTTAGAAAGTGCTTTGCTTTTTAGAAAATGAGACACCCTGTTGGAAGTCATTCCTAGAGCTTGTGGTTATATTGTGATACACTAGGCTTGCTGACACCAGCAAGGTGACCGCAGGACACTGTTGAAACATTCAGCGAGCTAGCAGCAGGCTTTCCATACATGAGGTGAACAAACTTCTGATATACCAAGCGAGCCAGCAGTAAATGTTTCCATATATCCAGTGAGCCACTTGTGGACATGACAACTGCCACTCTCAAAACTCTCCGTCAGCAGTCTCCATTGGGATCCTGACTGTGAGACTGAAGGCTTAGGATGGTGCCTTGAGCTAGGAAGGAAAGTGCAAATAGCAGGGGGTGTGCTGGGAGTTTCATGGGCTCAGCTGAATTGAAGGCAGCAAGAGCTTTCTCAGCTGGCACTTTTGGGAGCTCTGTTTTTGCCAGATGTTTTCAGGTTTGTAGAAGGACTCTGCGAGAGTGAAAAGCTTTGCTAGAGGAAAGTTCGTGTTGCTTTTTGAGTGTGGTGCAAAGAAGAGGTGAGAAACAACTGCTCACTTTGAAAATTTAAAAAGGTTTATTAAACCTCAACAAAAATACAACAAAAGGAAAAAGCTGCAGCACTGAGAACTGCCCTTGTGGGTACCACATGGCTGGTTCCTCTTCAAGATGGATGCTCAGTCTTTTATACCCCTGGGGGTTGCACCAGCCAGCCCTGGCCCCTCCCAAAGTCTGTCAGTCAGCTCTTCTGTGCCATTTATCAGTGCAGATTGCTTTCTAACTAGATTGGAGCTCAGGTGTTGCCATGCTGCACCCCTTAACAACAAGTTCTTCCATCCCCAGCTGCCCCATGCGAGGGACACGTGTGCAGCTTGGTGCTGAGGGGGTGGGCATGGCAACACCTGACCTTCAATGCTGTTACAAGAAAGCAATCTGCACTGATAAATGGCACAGAAGAGCTGACTGACAGACTTTGGGAGGGGCCAGAGCTGGCTGATGCAATCCTCAGGGGTATAAAAGACTGAGCGTCCCTCTTGAAGATGAACCTGCCATGTGGTATCTATGAGGGCAGTTCCCAGCGCTGCAGCTTTTTCCTTCTTTAGTCCTTTTGTTGTATTTTTGTCAAAGTTTAATAAACCTTTTTAAATTTTCAAATTGAGCACTTGTTTCTCACAACAAAGGAGGCAGAGGAGTCCTGCACCTTTGTTGGATAATGGGAGCAAGTCCCCTGGGGCACAGCCCACGGGGGTTTCTCTCTCCCAAAGGGTTTCAGAGGCTGCTCTTGGGACTCTCGCTGCTCACAGTGACCCCAAGATGTGTTAGAAAGTCTCTTTTCCCAGCCCAGTGCTTGAAGAAGCAGTCAGAGCTCTTCATTTCTCGGTCTCAAGGTTGTTTATTGTTTCTTATCTATAAAATTCTTTCTCCTGTCCTGCCGAGGTCCGTCCAGCAGGACAGTTCCAGGCACTCTGCCTGCTCCCAGGGCAGTGTTATGTCTTTATACTAAAAACTACATGTGCAATGTTTACAATTACTTCCCAATACCTATCACCTGTGTTAGACAGTGAGCTTCTACTCTAAACCAATCTGTAAGTGCCAACATCACAGCAGAAGATGGAGGCCAAGAAGAAGAAGAAGGAGAAAGGCTGGACATGCCCAGATTCCTCCATCTTGCCCCCTGAATCCCCATTCTAAAAAGCCCAAAAATCGATTTTTCACCCTGGGACAAATTCACTATCATTCTACTTAAACTTTTGTGGCTTGTAAATAAGGTTGGTAATTGTTTTTTCCAAGGGCTGAATCAAAGGCACAGGGGTCTGGGGCTCTGTGCCAAGGTCTCTGAGCCCCCTGGGCAGGGGCTGGAGCCCTCCAGGGCAGCCAGAGGAATGTCCTGAGTTCCCACAGGGGCAGCCTCCTTTTATCCCAAATTCCCAGCTACACGCTGCCTTCTTCCTTCCCCCATTGGCTGAGGTACCAGGAAGGTGCAGCCTTCCCAAACCACCCACCCCATATCCCCTTTGAACCTGGCATTTTCCCCCAAAGTGCAGACACTCAGCCTTGTGCTGAGTCTGTTTCAGGAGTCAGACTGGGCTCTGTAACAAACATGGGACTTGAAGTTGGTAAAGACATTGACCCATTTCAAAGATGTTAATGTGAGAAATGGCTACTCACTTTTCATAATTTAGAAAGGTTTGTTAAGCCTTACCAAAAATACAACAGAAGACTGAATAGAGAAAAAGGTTCTGGCTCTGGGAGCAGAGGATTTCCCCACCCTGTGCTCACCCACACAATGGAGATTTGGCCTTTTAACCCTTTAACCCCTCCCAAAGTTCTGTCCATGGACCCCTTCTTCACTGACCAGTGGTGGAGATCTCTTCCTCAAATCCTGACTGGAGCTCAGATGTCACCACAGTGACAAGCCAGCCCTCCCAGATGTCCCTTGATAGCCACACAAGGGGGTACAACAGAACTATAAACCTATAAAACTTTTCTTAACCTAAAAACATGATATTTGTCTATTAATTGTGAGAGTCAATCATCACATTACTCATCTATCACACTAAAACCCATGAAATTTGCAAAGACATTAAAACACACCTTTGCTAAAAATTTTAATTTGGAAAACAAAGCACCATAATTTATTAACAAACAATGAAACCAGCATTGTTGGACACTGTAATCTGGCTTAGAAATCTTTTATTATGTATATTTGATGCTTTGAAGTACTGAAGTGTTGCAAAGCTAATACACCAGTACCAACATAACAATTTAGCAAGTATACATGTGTGCCAAACTAAATTGAATATATTTCAACCAGTACAGCACTTTAAAACAACCTGGTGGGTATAAAATTCTTCATTCAGTAACGTCCTCTTCTGGAACAACTTCCAAAAGCATCTGGAGGTGCATAGTGATGGGCTCTGAGGAAAAGATTTATTGTTAGAGGCTTTATAAGAACTTTCAATTCAAACTCTAAGTGAGAAAACTATTCTTCTGTGTCATTGTTTTATTATCTGTATTCCTATTTCAAAATGAAAAATAAAGGATGGGGAATAAACAGCCTTAAGATCCAAACTACAGCATTCCACATTTCCAAAATTCCATTGTAGTACAATGCTTCCAATTACATAATTAAAATTATAATTATAATTATTACATTATAATTAATAATCCTGGGGACAAGAGAGACAGATGATGGGTTTTTTAATGTCTGTAGAACTACTACTGCTGTTGTATGCAGCTAATTCCAATTAGCCTCTTAGAAATACCTGTGTATCCTGTTTTACCTGAGATAATATCTGAGTTTCTTTAGGGATTATGCAACCAGTTCATAAATGGTCATGCTGGGTTCTTGCAGCTTTCACTGTACTCAGCCCTGGGATTAATTTTTATCTTAATGCTGTCAACATTTTCTTTAGTAAAGATAGTGAAATGAATAATCAGAGGTAAAAGCCCAGTGTTTGGTGGCATAATAATTTGTCTGCTAATCTTCAGTTAATGGCTAAAGCAATGTTTTGAAATACAGATAACTGAAAAACTAACTTTAACTGTTTCTTTGTGCTACTACAGTGATGTGTTTTTTGTGAATTAAGTTTAATTTTTCCTCAAGTCAGACATTATTTCTTTTCAACAGCAAGGAATGAAATCCAGTCTTCAGTAAAGCCCACTGCATGCTAGGGAAATTGCTTCCCTCCACATTCTGCTCACATGCTTTATGTGAAAAATGCATATTATATGATTGGCTCTTCACAAATATTAAAATTAATACTATATGTATTATGTTAGAAAGTTATGCTGTATTAATCTCTTTTAAGTAGTGCTGTATTAATATCTTTTAAGTAGTGTGGGAAATATAGTTTTTAGGCTATAGCATAATATTAAAATAGAAACTATGTGATGTAAATACTTTTTGTAACTAGCACAAAGAATGGATAAGATAATCAAGAAATTCTTCACATTGTTCTCTCTGGATAGAGATAACAGCAACAGACCCAGAGATCCCAGGAGAAGAATTATTCCCTCCTTACAAGGAGTCCTCAGACTTGAGGAACCAAGAAGGTTGATTTACAAGATGGGGAGGGGGGGAAGCTGAAATTAAGCAGAACCACCCTGGTTTGAAAGGAATGTTTAAATCATGTATGAGATATATGAATATGCAATAGGCTATTGCTTTTAAGGGGTAATTCTTTGTTAGCAAGGTGTGCCTTTTGGCAGAGTGCAAAGCACCCAGACGTCCAAAATTCTTTGCTTTTTATTGTCTCTAATTGTCCTAATTTTTATTACTATTTTCATTACTATTAAACTTCTAAAATTTTAACAAAAGTGAATGGCATTTTTCACACTTTAGTAGGGATTGACCAGATAGTGAACTTTAGTATTCTAATTAATCTCAAGTTTAGCAAATGTTGGGTTTACTTACTTGATATTTTTTGTGCCCAGCTGAATTTAAAATGAACAAAAAGTGCATAAACTATAAGTCCACTAAGTATAAATAAAGTACAGTACAAATAGGGCAGTTCAGGTGCACTGATGATTGGTGCCAATACCAGCACAATTGACACCAGTGTCACTATGACAGGAATGATGATGGGGACCTGCAAGATACAAAGAATAAAATCACTTCCTCATTCTTTAGCTGTTTTTACAGAAATTGCCTGTATGAAAGAATATTTTTATTGCCTTATGCATTTTTTACTTTAAAATTTTCTGGAATCAGATGGGGCAACTGAAGGAGTAGCAGAAATATGGGCAGGGAAAACTCTTCTGCCAAATTATCCACTAAGATCTCTTATTTCAAATTGCAGTGTCCAAGTTTGCATTTTAATAAATGTGGGAACTGACATGCAATGGCCTGGGGTCTTATTTGGGATATTCTTTCAATGGCAGTCTGCTGACTGCAATTCCCCATCTCTGAAATTTTGGCTTTTGCCCTGTGGTCTGTGCAAGTGAAAATCAACATTCTGTAATCTTTTCCCAGTCCTTATGACTTAGTCCTGGTGCAGATCTGCTGTTAAATGGTTGGATTTCAGGTAAGGGGAGTAAAAAACAAGGATAGTGCCCAAGGGAGCTGTTTAAACATCCAGATACTGAGTGTGAATTCCTGCTCCAGCATCTATGGAATGGAGGAAAAGCCATGCAGAACTTACCCTGATAGGTCTCTTGAGTTCCTTCCTTGTAAACCTCATGACAATTAGTGCAAGTACAGTTAAACCATAAAATATCCAGACTGCAAAACTAAAGTAATTTATGAGGGAATCAATGTCACCAGGAATAATATAAATAATAGCAATGGCCCCCTAGAAATGAAAACAAAAATTAGTGTAGTCTCTTATAGAAGAAGGCTGAATTTTACTTCTGTTTCAACACAGCTGCATGTGTGATGTTCCAGAGTATGAACTGTGAATGTTTTTGCTTAAATATTTGGGTTTAAATGCATTGCAGCACCTCTAAAGATTGTGACTGCTTCCTGCCAACATGTGGTTATTTTTGTGTGCAATCTTAATTCCATTTTAAGTCAAAATGCTTATAATTTTTATGCATTAATCTGTTTTGTTGTTGACTGACTATCTTGAAGATATAAAACATATTTTTAGGTTTTTAATACTACTGGGATTGAAAGGAATGAGGAGGAGGTGTCTTTACAAACAGACTGTGGGCCTGAGGGTAGATAAGGCCAGATATGGAGAGGTGAAAGAAGCAATGGGCAGAACCATAAATTCCATAGGAATTCCACTAATTGACACAGACTGTTACTCACTCAAGACTGTGCTGCATCTCTGCATTTAGAGAAGAAGAACAGAGACATGAGGAGAAAGAAAAAGCAGGGGTCTGTATTAGAAATGAGGTCTGTATTAGGTGATGTGGGAAGTCTGTACCTCCCAAGTACCTCAGTCAATGGGAAAAGAGAGAAGGGAAATGTGGCCAGGAAATTGGGATTAAAAGGAGGCTGTGTCCTCCAATAATTTGAGAGACCCCAGGGGAAATGCCCCATGGCCTCTCCCTTTATTCAAATAAAGTTATGGGACTCCTCTGTCTCCTTTTTGGCCATAAACCTCTGGTGTTTGTGGATTAATTTTCCTGACAGGATTGAATAGATCTTGTTTTGCCTTGAAGATAAATGGGTAAAATAAAAATAACAAGATGTTGGAGATTTATTCTTAAATGTATTTACTGACTGGACTTTTTTTAGTGAGAATTAAATTTTCTACATGGAGGAAATATTCCTACATGGAGGAAACAGGGTAGTGATAGCTTGCTTACAAGCATCCTGTGAAAGGATTCCCTAATATTACCCATTAACAGATTTTGTTCTCATGTCATTTTGTTCTTAACCATTTTGATTTTTAAAGTCCAGTTCTGGAACAAATATGTTCAAATTAGAGAAGCTGGGGGTTTTATGTAATCTTTTTTCCAAAATGCATTTAGCATTTTTCTTGTCTAGATAGTTAATGATAGGTGTCAAAACTGCTTGTAAGAAGCTGTGAAAGTAGGTTTTACTGGAGAATTTTGGGTGATAGGTGATGATTATTTTTCTGTATTTAAATATATACTTACATAAAATATGATGGCAGGTGCTGGAGTTAAGTGCTTGACACTGATGTAGGACAGAATCTTCAGCACGTGCCCCTCACGACCTGCAACGTATACAAGTCTGGCAAAACAAAAATGAAGCAGTGCAGTTAGTGTGGCTTTAAAAGGTGTTACTGAGAGACATCCAACTAATTCCAACTAATTCCAGGATTTTCTTTGATATGCATTGGGATTTAAAGATTGTAGCAGTTCAAAATGAGGGAAATTAAATAACCAGTATTAAAGCAGTGAGCTAAAACAAATTCTGAACAGTATTAAAATAATGCACTTGGAACTAATTTCAGAATTAGTACTGAAAATTATTTTGGGAAATGTTACCAACTGTGTCTCTTTTAATTAAATATTTCCTTTTTCATGTGTTTCATACCAAAAAGGTACATTGACAACCTTTTGTCAAAAATGGTCTTTAAAGCCACATTGTGTTCAGATGCTTTTGAAATCTTAAAATATTTTAAATAGTAAATGGAAGTGCTGAACAACTGACAGAAAGGAGTAGCTTCTCAGGAACCTTTGCTGGTGTAGTGATATTTTTACTGGTAACTTTTAACTGTTTAATTCTCAGCTTTAAAATTGATGAGAACTGTAAAAACCTTCTGTGCTATAGTGGTATACCTTCATTGAATTAAGAAGAGACAATATTTTCTAATTTTTCATACCTGAATAGCCACTGTTTCTTTTTGAAAATTAAACAATATAGTTAGATTTACAGGCAATTTCAAATTACATTTTGTGTAATGTGGACCAGACCAATGTTCTTATGTCTGTAGATACATAAGAATATAAATTTTTCCATCCTTCAGAATCTTTCATGAAGATATTTAGAATGGGGACTTACCTGCCTGCAGTGAAACAGGTGCCATTGGCAGATCCAAGTGTGGAAAATACCACAAAGAGAGGAACTATCCAAGAGGCTGGATAAAGGACTCTATCTCCAAATGTCTGGGGAATGGGATTAAAATTAATCACTTTTGTCATTTTAATTACCATTTAGTATATTCAGTAATGTTGGAGCCTCTTTTTAAGTAAAGTAAATGGGTATCTGAGCTGTGTTACCCAACAAATCCATGTTGTATATTTTGTGTAGTTATTAAAGAATATTCTGCCAAATAAGGACCTGGATTCATTCACTGACCACTATGAAGTGGAGTGGAGTGTTATTGTCTGGATGTTTAAGATGCAACATCTGTAGGAAGCATTGGAAGGCAGATGTAAAAACTACACAGAAATTAAATTCTGTTAAAGACCTGCTTTGGGATGTGTCTGCAAAGACAGAAGGAGGAGATGGCATTGCTGCAGAGCTCTGTCCATCCTGGAAGCTGCTTTCAGCCTCTCCAGGGGGAATAACATCAGCAGTGACAGCCTGAGATGGGGCAAACAAGGACAAACTCCCCTGGTCTTTCACCACATTTGAGTTTTCACCTGTGGCATGGTTTGTTAGTTCTTGCTGTAGATCTCAGCTAGGTACCTTGTCCAAAGGAATTTGAATTTAAATGTTTTTGACAGGCAGGTTTAGTTTTTAGTTGGGTTTTGGATTTTTTTAGTAAGTCAAGCATGAAGAGCTTTACTTTTGCACAAGTCTGGCATCAGTGATGTTCCTTGGTCCAGAAGTGGGGCACTCAAAGGCTGCTGGCAGCTGTAGAGACCTCTCTGCTCAGAGCCAGTGCTGAATTTTGTTAATTCATTTGTTAACTGATCAGTTCAGTGCTGGCTGCTGTGTGCTGTTCAGATTGTAAGTCTAAAGGTGCATTGAAAGGGATTGGTTCTTATACAAGATTTAACTTCATACATTCTCTGCTGTACCTTTTGGTGCAGACATGCTGCTGAAATGCACAGAAGAGCTAAATTTTAAAAGCTTTTGTTTTACAATTTTTAAAATAAATTTTTTATTTAGTTTTTATCTTTATTTTCAAAAATTTTTAAGCATTTCAACATTACTTCTTCACTGGGTTAGACTATTTTATATATACATAATACATATTCTAATTATTTTTATTAGTTTTATTAATTACTATTATATTATTAAAGAATATGTATATATTATGATATTTTATTATTTTATATTTCTATATAAAATAGATATTAATATATATGGAATATATACTTTTAAAATTTATTTTATATAAATTTATTTTAAATATATATTTATATATAAAAATATTATATATGAATATATAATATATCCATATATAAATATATATAAATATATTATATGTGACAAGCATTTAAATATATATATATATATATATATATATATATATATATATAAATGCTTGTCACATACTGTTTGTTTTTCCCAAAAAACAGCATTAGGAGAATTGTTGCAGGACCTCAACAGCTGTTTCAGAGACACGGAAAATTGACTGAGTGGAACTGAAGGAACAGATGTATTTTTAATGGCTTAAGAAATTTCTGTAATTTCTACTTTTACCTGTAAGAGTATGTCTTGCAAAAATGTAAAAATCCTATCTTTCAAATTTGTTAAGGAATAAAAGCCCAAAAAGAATAAGGTGGAAGTGACTGATGGACTATTTGCTGTTATCTCCATAACAAACTCAGATCTACTGTCCTTTGGCATGTGCTCCTTTCTCAGAAATACTGGGAACACTGAAAATGGCAAAGCAGCTGTCAGATGTTATTTCTCTTTCCATCTTTTTGATGCCTATGGAAAGCAGTCCCCCTCCGACCTGCAATGTTTACAAAATGTTTGCAGAAGACTTTGTTACTTTTGCTTCCTTCTTTTATTCCACCTGGAGATGACAGAACTACTCTGTCAATTTGGCATTACTGGCATTTTAGATTAAGGAATGATGGTAGCTAATGGGGGGAAAGGTGGCACTAACAGCTTAGACTAAAATTAATTTTATCTTACAAAAAATTAATGGAATTTAATGGCTCCCATGACTTCAATGCAGATGTTCTATTACAAAATTAAGTAACTTACCACAGCAACAGCCTGGGACTGCAGGAGCTCTGTTGAAGTCATCACAGTGAAATAGGAAACATTTATCAGAACGTAACAAACCGTGACCAAGGGGATTCCAATAATTATAGACAGTGGCAGATTTCTAAAGAATGGAAAAGTAAAACCCCATCAGCATTGCTGGATCACTGCTACAGTTGTCATAGTAAGCTCTGGATTCTTACATTTCCTATTTACTTTTTTTTTTTACTGTAGAGCTATGGAAATCAGGATTGTAAAAAATTACGCAAAGATACAAAGCCTGTAATAATAATTAGCTAATTAGCTTTGTCTGTTAGTGCTCAAACCTTGAATGAGAGAATATTAGTGCTTTTAAAAAACAACCCAAAATATATGCTTGCTTATAGAAAAATATATAGGGTTTAATTTCTTGCCAGTAAAAAAACACTGCTTTCCTACACAGCTTTACCTGTAAGGATTTTTAAGTTCCTCTGTGATGTAATTGAGTTGATTCCTGGAAGGAAAAACATTCTTAGAGTATTTCAGCAGTCAGGAGTTTAAGTACTATACTATGAGGGGAGGCTATTTCTTGTGTTATTGTTTTTAATCTTTTCAGTTTTAAAAAAAAATTGTAAAATCAATCTTTTAAGTAGGAAAACTGCAGGACAAAACCAATGTGAGCTTCTTATTCAAAAGTCAGCCTCTTGATTCACCATCTCTTTCTGCATTATCTCAAATATCTCTGAGATTCTGAATCTGGATTAAAATATCCCAGAATAATCAAACAAAAGTTTGGCAGACAGATTTCCAAAATTGCCTTTCAACTTCAAGCTTTGCAGTATCTGAGTCTTTTCAAATAAAAGCACAAGTGTGCTGGGGCAGAGAGAAAAGCAAGTCTGCTGCTGTTTCAGAGGGGTTCTGTAAGTCACACTGCCTTTGGAAAACAGGCATGGAAACCTCTTGAAGGATTATACCTATCTGAATTATAATTGCCAAATACCCATTTTTGCTCGAGTGTGTAGACCAATTGAAACAAGGTTTTTATATTCATCCACTCTGAAAATCTGAAGTTAGTATTTACAGTTCAAAGGCAAATTTTCAAATGTTAGTGCCTGGTGGTTACATACACAAATAATTATTTAGGGATCAGCTTCTTTGCCCTCTTAAAAAGTCCATGTGAGTGCCTGAATTAGCAGACTCATGCCTGAGTTGAGACACTCAAGCTTGGAAACAGAACCTAGAAAAATCATCTATTTAAAATAAATTCAGTTTCAAAAGCTTTTAAATGGGAATTGCTGCGTGGTAGACCAAGATTATATCCTTATTTGCTCCCAAAGTACTGACCTATATACAGACTTTTGCAGTTTGTACATTTAAGAATAACAATGGATTTGTGCCAACAGAACTTTGTGCCAACTGACATTCCCTAAGAAAAAATCTGCAAGGTGAACCTTATAATTTCTGACACAAAGTTCCTTTTTAGGTTCTCCTGGACTAATCAAAAACCTCTATATATTTCACAAGAAATGGAGTTTGATGGGGTACTCTGCAGGGAAAGCTCTTTTGTCCAACACAATGGAATTAAATGTGGTATATGCTCCTCATTACTGCAGTATCTAAACACCTTCAGCACCACAGCAGTAATTGTCCTTTTGGGATCTATTTTCTTTCCCTAATAAACAGACACTAAAAGAGGGGGAGTTCTGGGGGTTTTTTACCCAAACTAGTGTTCTTTTTCCAGAATTCATCAAGACATTCTTAATAACAAGTCAGTTGTTAATGTCTTCAGAGGGTTCTACAGGGAGAGAGTAAACCAGCTAAAGGCTGTTAAACTGTAACTGTGAAGGTTAATAAAGATTTCTTACCATCCATCATATGCCCAGAGTCCATTATAAAATGCCAAACTGAGAGAGCTAACAGAAATCTTACTGCCCTTGAAAGAATCTTTAAAGTTATCTGTTTTTCCTGCAAATAAGAGGAAGATTACTGATCAGTGTTGGAATTAATTCTTGTAATCCCCCCATCAGATGAAAAAACATTCCAACATATGTCTCATGTTTTGAAACTTTTCACTTATAAAATTAATGAATACCCTTTTGTATTAATTGATCCGTAGTTTGTATTTGTAGAGCTGTAGATTTGTAGTTTGTATTAATTGATCTGTAGTGTTGCATTTTGCACCCATCCCTGTCCTGTGACAGAAAATGCCATAATTTCCAAGAGATTTGGAACTAAAACCCTGAATGAAGAGATTCAGGCCTGTGCCTTATTTCTGTGTCACTTCTGTCAGTGGGGAATTTTTAATCATCATAGCAAAAGCTAAAATAATTTTTTCAAATAACATATATTTTATTACCTTGTGCAAGGAGAACAATTCCACTTACAATAATGATTGCGACAATGATCATTTTAGCAGCTGTGAGAAAATTCTGGAGGTAACTTCCCAGCTTCACACTCAATGAATTCACAATTGTAATTACCACTAAAAAAATCAAATTATAAATTTTCACACTGTTTGTCAGAATTTAAAGTTGCCCCTCCCCTAATTTACTATACTGCTTTTCTGTCACACTTTTTGTCTGTATTATACAGTTTGTATATTATATATATATATATATGTATATATTTGTATATTATAACAACATATAAACATAACATATAGCATATAAACTATGTATATATATAATTTGTATATTATATGTATATATATCTATATTTGTCTATCTATACAGTTTTTGCTTACTGTATTTGGATAACTTTATTATAAAAGACTTTTTAGACTTTTATAGTACCTTTAATAAAAGAACATTTTGAAGTTGCACAGCATTCTGATAAATAAAGAAATAATATTTCCACAGTTATTTTTTCTTCCTTTTCTGCTAGAGATAAGCATTCATTATACAGATGTATCTATCTTAAGGAAGAATAAAAAAAAAACCTCAGACTAGGAAAAAAAAACATTTTAACCCCATCCTTTTTGTGCTGTTTAATTAATTATTGTGGGAAGGATTCACTGGACTGTGTCTTAAAGATTTCTGGTGTCTTTGTGAGGATGAACCCGAGGAAGTTTCAGGGCACTGAATGCACTTGTGGATGGGGCCAGACACAGGTCACAATGCAATTTTGGATCTGGGCTGTTGAAAATTGTGATTCTTACCAATAGCAGCTGCTGCCAGACACTTGATGACAGCCTGGGGTGGATCACAGCCTGGGTAAAAAGGAGCTGATGCATATTCTGCAAAGCTGAGGCAGATGATTGCAAAGGAGCTGGGTTTTGTGACCAGCAAGCTTGTCCAAGAAAACAAAAAGGCTGGGATTGGCCCAAATGCCTCCATGAGGTAGGGATATTCTCCCCCAGACTTGGTGATCATTGTACCAAGCTCAGCAAAACAAAGTGCACCTGAACAACAAAAAAAGCAGGTTTAGTTCATGCACTTTTGAACCTGGGACTGCTTGAACAGATGATCACTTTTCAATAGGCAGAAAAGTGAAAGGCATTGATCTGTACAGTGCACCAGTACTCTCTTCATGTTTCTGTATATTTTACTGTATATGCAAAATAAAATTTTAATTACTTGTGAGCAATTGAAAGAAAAACCCTGAAATTATTCAGATGCAGTCTAAAAATTATTACCATTGATACTTAAGACTTCACCAAAACAGTACAAACAAACATTTTGATTTCATTTGATTTTTGTTTAAGAAATGAACACTCTAAGAAGCACTTAAGTGAGAACTGCACTGGCTGACATACCTATTGGAAGCTTGAAAAAACAGACTTTCTGCACAATTTTGAAATAAATGTCTGCTAAGCTCAGCATTAAAGTACAGTGATATTTCCTGTTCTATTGCTGTGTGTGGCATCTTGAATTAAGGTTTTTCTTGTTTGCTGTCCCACTTGATACAATGCTCAGAAATTTGTTTTACTTCTTGAAATATTTTGAGGTGCTTAGTGCTAAATTTTCAGATAATAGAATTATAATTTCAGAAGTAGAAAACCAGCAGAAAGTACCTAGCTCACACACTACCAGTAAATTTCACATATTGGCAACTATTTAAGTAGAAGACTGTTTCTTTATTACAGTCAGTAGATGAAGCAGGAAAAACTAAAACTTCCTTTCAAAATAGAGTGTGATTTACAATTTTGAAACTTAATTTGTCTTCTAGAAACACCCCATTTTAAATTTATCATTGAGTACTGCATATAAACATATATAGAGCAGGATTTAGTTGATTTTGGTCCTGGTGCTATAAGCTAATTTGTGAAATGAGAGTATGCAGAAAAAGCAGATAACAAGATTTAAGGCAAAGATTCAGATTCTTTGTTGAGTTTTTACCTAATGTTGCCAGAACTCCACAGGCTGCCCAGATGGTTAAGCAAGGACCCACAGCTTCCACATTGGCAAGAACTGATTTTGGAGAAACGAAGATACCTGAGCCAATAATGGTGCCCACAATCATACAGATTCCACTAATGAGGCCCACCTTGAAGGCAAAATGAGATGGTTTTGTAAGCAACTTCTAGTAATTCACCAATTAATTCTCAATATCATAGAACTACAGTAATTGTCCTTACTGACTGACTTTTATTGGCTTTCAATATGTCAGTTCTATAAAGGAATATATTAAAGGATTTTGCAAAGTTTCACTCTTCTTATCAAGATCTCTATGTAGTGTACTCGTGCTGTTTTCAAAAGTACATCTGTTTGGTTTTTGCCTGCCTATTTCCTTTAGTAAACTGTCTTTTGGATGATGTGAGTCTCAAATATAACCTTGTATGGGTGAATTTGCTCTTTCCTCTCTGATTAAGCCATGACATTCTCTTGCAAGCACTTGAATTCTGAATTTTCTAAGACTCAGAAATTGTCTGTCATGGATGGAGTCCAGGTTTTTTTTTGTTGCTGTTGAGCAGCTTTTTTCCTGGCCTTGCTTTAAATATTTGTACCTAGGAATGATGTTGATACCACTGGGTGATAAGATCATGTTCTCCCAGATCTGTAGTGACCTGCAATATTACATGAAACCACTGAAACTGAGGCATGGACTACTCAACATTTTCTGATAGCTATGGCTACTCTAATACCATCAGTATTTTTCCAGTCTTGGCACCAAACTAAAACCACATAGGTAATCTTTCTCCAGGCTACTTAAATTAAGAGAAATGCCACTCCCTCCTGAGAGGAAGGGACACAACTGTTTTCTAAAGCATCTGTAATTTTCTGGAGGAGACAGATTTTCACTCATCTTCAAGTGCCAGTCCCTATTTTCTGGCTATAAACACTAACAGAAACAGTGAGCTGGACAACCCACTATTACTTCTGGAAATTAGATGCAGAAAAAGAAGTTAATGAAATGCCTCAGTTGATCAACTTAGAGTAAGTCTTTGAATTATTTTTATATCTGATAAGTTCAACAACATATTCTTGGGGGTTTATTCTGTTTCTATCAGAGCTATTTAACTTCAGTAATTGGCTGTTTCTGAGAATGCAAGCCAACCACATTGCTGAGATATTAGGATATTTTTGCTAAATTGGGACACGGTGGTGTTTTTGTATGCTGATGCACAAATATCCCCTTGTGCCTCCCTCTGCCAGACCCTGACACACGGGCCCAAGGGGAAAAGAAAAAGGTTTGCCTGCTTCTGTAGGTTCATCGTTTGGGGCTCATGACTCTGAATGGATTGTCTGTCCTCTCCTCCTTTGTCCTCTCCTTTTCTTCTCTTCAAGCTTTCTTCACCCATTTGTTTTCCTTGTTGAAATTTCTAAGGAAAAAACAACAAAATCTTACTCTAGCGTATGAAGGTTGCTTGACTTTAGCTGATGCACGTGGGTACAAACCAGTGCAGGTAAATATCACCAGAAAACAAACACATGCACACAGTCACTCCCAGGAGAAGGATTTCCATGGAACTACCTGCTCAGAGAGGAGAAGGGATGTCAGCTTCACCTCCTCCTCTGCCTGGCTGTGGATTTTCCTTACACCCACCTGGCAGGGGATGTCTGTGGCTTCTCACATTCAGTTTGCAGGATGTCCTCACTGGAACGATCCAGCTTTTATAGCCAGTCCTTCCTTTGAACTACTCCAAAGGTCCAGACAGATTTTATCTTCCTCCCAAAAACTGGTTTTCTTCTTATCTAGGAGACCTTCTTTCCATTCTTCATTCAGTCAGGCTTTGCCTCAGTTCCTCGGAGATGGAAGCATCTGCTAAACAGTGTGGGCTCCCAGAACTATCTGTTTAGCACTCCCAGAATTATCTGTTTAGCACTCCCAGAATTATCTGTTTAGCAGCTCTTTGCCTCAGAAAGGGTCACCAATCTTCTCTGTGTTGATTCAGGGTGAATATCTTCCACTCAATGTTTTGTCCTTTTTGGAACTGGAATGCAAAGAGTTTGTTTTCAAATTTAAATTTAGACTTACGGGTTTTTTTTCGGTGAGGATTTTATTTGTTTCCCCTAGTACTGGTCTAAAATACAATCTGAGACAGTGAAGGAAATTGATCGGGTTAGGTCCTGAGTCTCTAAAGGAGATTCAGTCAAAAGTCTCTTCTCTCCTAAGACTCTACAACTATATTTACTTCAGTTTGAATGCTGAAGATCATGATGCTTTTATACAGACGGTAACTGTGGAAGGCATCATGTTTAGGAAACATAAGTTGGGGTTTTTTTGTAAATTAAGTAGTAACTGGCTACAAAAACTGCAGCATTTTAAACTGACAGAACACCTACCTCACTATTGTTGGTCTTCAGAAACATTTAGGCTATAAAGACATCAGGTTTATCTTCTGAATTATAGATTTTAAAAATAATCATAATGAATCTAACTGTTAAGATTAAACCTATGAAGGAAAGCTGCACACATGAGGAATGCAGGGCTTGGGTGGCTGAGCTTCATTGCAGCTTTGTGCCCAATGTCTCTCTTTTAAAGTCCTGTATTTAGTCTGCTTCAATCATTACCTTTAGCAATTCTTGCTTTCACTTACCTTATTTATTTAAATTTGTTTGCAGTTAATCAGGTGCAGGAATCCTTGCCAAGTGTAATTCTCCTGTTAGATTTCCCAGCCAGTTACAAGCAAGGCAGGTCCATGTCTGAAACCAGAATATGAAGAAGGAGCAGCAGCCTAAGTACAGAGGTTATAAAAGGTAATCATTAAACCCATTCTCTGCCAAGAAGTTTTGAGTTAGGAACCACAGATAAACTGATAGTCCAGTTAGTTTATCTTTAAAAACAAGAAAATCCAGCTTTGTTCCATTTGTGAGAATGTTTGTCCAGTGCTAAGTAGTGCATCACATAGTGAGAGTGATCCATAATTTGGAGAGTCTATTTTGATGATCTTTACAGCAAGCAGTTGCTAATTTAGAAATGCTTTGGCAAGATAACCTTGAAGTAATTGTCACATTATGGGTGCATTAAAACCATGTGCTCAGATGTTATATGAAGCCTATTAAAATAGTTGATGTTTGTATCTCGAGAGGGTAGAGAAGCATAAGCAAAAATATTTCTTTTGTTTTTCATTAACTTGAGGCAGCTGAGTGGGCAGCTGGTGTTCCCTTCGCTTGCAGCTACAAATATTTTCCATTTTTGTCAATATTTAAAGATCTTGCTTCAGTGAAAAATGCCATTCTCATATCCAGGGGAAATAAAAGTATTCTTATCCTGAATTCTGCCATAAGGTAACTGCTTTCATTTGAGCTAGTCATCCCTAAAACACCTGCAAAAAGACCTTTAATCATGTTAATCACTTAATTGTTTTTAGCAGTGCAGTTGTACCACTCCTTTGCTGCATGGCACTCCAGTCAGTGAGTCCTGACCAACACCCTCTAAATGAGTTTGTCAATAAATGGTAAAAGCTACTGGGAAAAGCTAAAACATGTTCGGGTACTGGCTCCTGACGTTAACATTTAACATTCCTAGCCTTGTTGAGATAATGGCTCATAAACATGCACTACAGGGCTGGAAATTAAGGCCAAATTGTTGGGTCTGAGTATCAGCAAAACCACCCTAAGCACGTTTTGACAATTGTTTTCCTCGCACTTTTAACAAACTCCTTAAGCATGCAGGATTGATCAGCAGGAATTCCCTCGGCAATGATGATGTAAATCTGTGACTAAAAATGGACTCTTAAGAACATTTGTTAGTTTATATTTGCCATGTTTTCCGGTGGTTGGGCCAGACTGCACTGGGAATGTTTTTCTCCAAGACTGAGGTTGCAGAGCAATGTTGGTACAGAAAACAAAATCAAAACTGTACTTTTTTAGTCACTGGCTTTTTCCTCTCGGTTTTTCTTGTTTAATTCTCACAGAAATAGGGTTAAGATACAAGAGAAGCTCTTCCATCTTAAATAACTTCTTCTTGAAAAATTACCACAGTAAGAATGGCCAGATAAAACTTTGGAGTTTTTTTCTTTGCCTACAGATAAAGAGAATAAAACAGGTTAAATTATAGTCATGCTACAACCATATGAAAAGGCAGGTATGAACAATTTATTCCTTTTAATGAAAGTTTTACAAGGACTTTTTAAATATTTTTCATGGTAATTGTGATGTATGACTACATTAACCAGTTTTGTGTCCTTCAATTTCACATTTCCCAATTTCATCTGGGATCAGATATTATGTAATGCACCTCCATGTTCCTTATTCTGATAATTTTGAAATGAAGGTTTATAATCTTATCATACCTGTGTTGTTCCTGAAATGCCACAGAGACTATTGAAATAGCTAATGTGAAAAGAAAAAAAAAGAAGGGGAGGTCAATATTATGGGGCTAACTTTGTGCCTTGAAATGAAGCAGGCACAACTTTCACATCATCTCTACCCTGGAATTTACAGACCAACAAAAACCCCAAAACCTACATAATTTTGATAAAAAGAAAATGGGGTATATAATCTTTAATGTTCTGTTAAGTAAAGTTTTGCTGAGGAATTCTTCTTAGATTTAATGTAATCTTTGATTAATTTGTGTAGTTGTGTCACTTGTCTTTTCTTGCTCCTTCAGGTCTGTTTTCCATTTTGTTTCTTCAGATCCCATAAAAGCAGCATTGAAAATTGAGGTTTTGCCTGAGCAGCTGGTTTCTTTAGTCCACGTGGAATGTCTGTCTGGAGAGCTCCCACCTGTTCAAAAGGTGTCTTAATTCTCTGCAGTGATTTGACCTCAACTAGTCTGTGCTTCTTTATAAAAATAGAAAAGTATCTTCATTTATTGTCCAGTTTTGTTTTAAGGGTCGCTCTCCTTGGGATGCTGTAAACCCATTAAAAGATTTTTCATTCTACCAGCTTCTTTTACTCAGCTACCAAAGAAAAAAAAAACAAAACATTGATTTCAAGGATTCTAGTGTTATTTTCATCATAGACAAGAGAAATGACATTTTACAGCCGTGGGAAAAGAATCCTTCCCTCTCACATAGGTACACAAATAGATGAAGACACGAATGAGTTCAAATTCCAAGGCATTTTGAGGCAAACACTTTGAGGGCTGATCCCATTTAACCACTGTAGTTTGAACCTTTTCAAAGTGCTCTTTACCAATTAAATCGTAAAAAGAAATTTTCAACTTGAATTCGGGCAATAGCAAGGGTACAGTATATAAATAAAACTTTTATTATCCTTACTTACTAAAAATGAAGGTTAATGTTTGTTAGGGTTGGAATTTATTGCATGCAGTAATGCATGCTCTGCTTCGATCAATACTAAAGCAAGTGATAAGGATCATCCTAACTTGCAGTTTTTAATTGTAGATTAGCAGTATCTCAGGGTGAATACTTTCCATTTCAACCTTCCTGCTTCCAGGTTATTGAATTTTAATGAGAGGAGCAGTGTGTTTCCCTGCATTTATCTGACCATATAAATGGCCAGATGTGTTCTAAGATTTTATCTCAGCACTGTCATTCTTTAAATAACTTTTTTTTTTCTAAATAACTGCAGGTATGCTGCAAGTGGACTATAAAGAAATTATATGATTTAATAGCTGTGGTGATGCTGGGTCATGCTACTGGTTTGCAAGAACTTTGCATCTTGTGGAGGTCAGCAGGAAATATTAGGTGACTATAGTTCTTAACTGCTTAATAAACTACAGCTCTTAAGAGAATTAATAGACTACAGCTCTTAGGAGAATTTTGGGGTTTAAATATCTGGTTTTTTCCCTACTTAGCTCTTGGTTCCAGTGTAATTGGTATTTCTTCTGTGACAAATAACGCTTTTGAAAAGATATTCAGGTCTGCTAAAGGTTTTGTACTAGACCTGCCTGAATAGTGCAGTCTCTTTAGTCCAACAAGAGATTTATTTTGTATTTTTTTAAGCAGAGCTGTTTAGAGACTCTCAATAAACTCATAAATGCTGGGTGTGTCATTCTATGCAGAAGGTCACCAAAAAATCAAGAAGTCTCTTTCTAAGGATGTTCTAAAGGAATTATGATGGCCTCTGGAGAAAATCAGCTTCAGTATGTCACACTAGTTGTTAGGTTTTTAACAGTGCTTCAAACTCTGATCAGGATCAATGATTTTTCTGATAAACATCCAGCTCTGAAGGAGACTGTGGGGTTTTTTATTTTAAAAACAAAGCCTGACTTTGATCTCCTTTTTGAGTCCAAACTCAGGTTGCATTCCACTGGCCTTCCACCAAGTGGGGGTTACCAGTTAACACAGGTTTTGGAAGACAATTCTGCCCTGTGCCCATCTCTGGCTGGGGAAAGAAACACCGAGTACTGAAGCACTCACTGAGGTTATGATGTTCTGTGCTACTTTTGAAGCCTCATTTTAATTTTATATTTACTGAAACCAAATATTTCAGGTATAAAACAATCCTAATAGCTAAGATATATTTCTTTCTATATTTCATATCTGAATATGTGCTTATATAGGTATGTTTGAAATAAATTTAGTAGAGAAGAAAATAGTTCAGGACTAAAAAATCTGGAGAGCTCACTCCTTGAGAAGCCACATTTTTAAACATAAAGAAGCTTTCAAAGTGCTTCTGCTTTTCTAGATCCAAGATGATTGACACCATGGAGTTTTTACTATACTTATTTGCACTGATTTGCAGAGAAGGATCTGTGCTCAGAATTCTCCTAAATTCTCCTTCCATGCCTGCCCAAGGAAGGACTTGTAGTCCCAAGGGAAAAGCTCTCAGAACTCCTGATGCCGTGTGCCAGGATAGTGACTTTTCATGGTTTTAGGAGGTTCTTTTGTCTGAACTGGTGAAAGGCAATCTCCTGGCCCGAAAACCAGCATCTTTCTGGCTTGGAAATAGAGGTAGGAGAAAAGAAAAAGAAAAAGGAAAAGGAAAAGACCTGGGTTTAAATGACTTATAATGGTCAGGGGAATTTTTCTAGAAAGTGGGAATAAAGATAAGTACACATCAAAGCTCTGTCAGGCCACATAACGCTGGTACACACTTACCTTAATGTACTGCGGAGTGTCAGACTGTCCCTGCTGTTGACACACCCAAAACACAGAGTGAGACGGGCTCTGTTCTCACTGTGCAGTAAAAAGTAACACCACTGTTTTAGCTGTGGCTGGCAAATACATTGGAACTACTGAGATTTACTCCTGGCAGGAAAATTACTCCACAAACATCAGAGGTTTATGGCCAAAAAGGAGGCAGAGGAGTCCTTTTTACTTTATTCAAATAAATGGAGAGGCCATGGGGCATTCCCCTGGGGTCTCCCAAATTTTAGGAGGACACAGCCTCCTTTTTATCCCAATTTCCTGGCCACATTTTCCTCTTTCCCCATTGGCTGAGGTACTTGGGAGGCACAGACTTCCCCAAACACCTGATACCAAAGACTCCCTTCTAAAGTATCACCCCCCACCTTTCTCTTTTCCTCGTGTCAATTAGTGGAATTCCTTATGGAATTTATGGTTCTTCCCGTTGTTTCTTTCATCTCTCAGTATCCAGTTTTATTTATCAGCAGACCTACAGTTTGTAAAGACAAATCTCTCCCATTCCATTCATCAATCAGTGGAATCCTTCCCATTGTTTCTTTTATCTCTCAGTATCTAGCTCTGTTTACCAGCAGATCCACAGTTTGTTTGTAAGTTCCTCATTCCTTTCACTCCAAATTCTCTTGTGGTTTTGGTTCTAAAATGTGATAGCAATGCTTGCTTTTTGAATATAAAATCACACTATTTATTCTAAAATATGGCAAAATTATGTTCAGTTATTATGGACAGAATGTGCTCTGTAAATTCACCAATGAAACTTGAATGTGACTACAGTTCCACAAATCCTGAATTTTCTCCTTTTCTTGGTAGGAATGGAAGAATGTTTTTATGTTGTCTTGTGAAAGGAAGCTGAAACTACTTCATGGTTTCAATTTACCAACTAGAAGATCTGGAAGATTCTGTAACTGGAAGGCAGGAGCAATATAACAGAGAGGATGCTCTGTCAGCATTTTCAGAGAAAATAGCAACTTTCTATTGTCAGGTGGGTAACAGAAAAAGGATAAATTGGCATGGGTGGAGTTACTGTACTACACTAAAACAGTCAAATTATTCCTTTCAGCTGTTAATAAAAGACAGAATCAACTTGGAAGGAACTGGAGGGAAGCACCTGTCTAATCATAATTCTATTTGTACAACACTTGGCACATTTGCAAATGGGTTTACTTTTGCTGATCTGAAACAATTCCAGTATTTTACTCTCCAAGTATGTCAAGTGGGTTCATATGTATTTAAAATAGCCTATAACAGGATTTTTGTTATGCCAGAAAAGTGTTCCTGAGCCACAGAGGGACTTTTTGATCCATGGGACATAACTATATATGTATTTTCACAGGAAGAAATATATGTATATATTTCTTCCTGTGAAAACTGAGTATGGAGAATGACACAGGGATCTGATTAAATGTAAGTTCATTTAAAGTTTAACAATGCTAGTTCCTTTAAAAGTCCTATTTTAATGATATGCAAATGGCAAAGTAAGTGTAGCAATTCCGAACGAGGCCTTAGGAGTGTCACTGTCAAGGTGCTGCCCTTTGAACCATGTATTAAAAGCTACTCTAAAACAAGAGCTGGGAAAATGGGCAGCAGGTGTGACAAAAGTACAGTTCTAAGACATTCCCAGGGCACTTCAGTGGAAAACAGTTAGGCCAGCATGAAGAGTTCTGGAAATCTTGCTTCTGTTACTAAGGAATTACCAATACAATAGATTTTCCTTGTGAAATTTTTACAAGCTCTTAAAACATACTCAATTAAAACCAGATGAGGATAGTATTGTAAATATGAAATCAGTTCTGAGATTGTATTTGCATGACATTAAAGGCTTCATTTTCCAAACCTGCCTTTAAAATGGTGAAAAGCTGTGGGTATGCCATGTTCCCTGTTCTGCCAGAGCCTGCACACCTGCAGATTGGAGCTTGTGTGGAAACCAGAGGAGTGTGGATGCCTGTCTAACTTAACCTGAAGAGGTATTTCAGACCTGACATTTCAAAATTTTTTTTTTCAAATTCAAGGAACAAAGGAACATAGGGGACAGGACTGGTTTAGTGATAGACCACCCCCATGACAATTTCACATATTAATGAAGTTATTTAAGACTGTGCTTAAAAAGAGTTTCTGATTGTTATGTTGAGGCATGGAGTCAAATTGAAAACACCAGGAGAGTGAAAGGATTCAAAGGTGTGGTTCTTGTTAAATCTCTGGGCAGAGACCAAAACATAGGGTGCTGTTGAGAATAGTTCTGTTAACCAGTGTCTTAAAGACTCTGACATGCTGAAGTTGTACCTTGATGAACTGATAAGGCTGTTACACTTGTGTTATTCCTATTAAAGGGAAGGAATTAAAGTACATCCTAAAATCCTGCTTGCATATATATTACTCAGCTACTTTGCTGGTCTCCTATAATCAGGAAAATGTAATCTGAGTGCACTGAGGTTCTCCCAGTGCTCTGGGAGTCTGTAGACTTTTTAGCTTTGCACTGTGCTGCAGGACCTGCCTTTGAAAGCTGTACCCCTGCCTGTCCCTGACAGTGTGACATAGGAAGTGCTGTCCCCACCCTCTCCTGAATAAAGCCTTTCTGCTGAGCCATGGCCTCACCCTGCAGGAAAACGCTGCAGAAACCTTTCTAGACACAAACATTATACATTTCTTTTAGTATTTTAACTTGGTTTTCTGCTCTTTTTGTTAACTTTGATCAAAGCAAATGAAATTCTTCATTATTTCTAATACTACACAACAATGATAGTTACACGTTTTTTGTATTGTTACAGTTTTCTGGTACCATTTGTGTTTTCTTATGAAAATGAAGCAAAACCAAAAAGCTGATCCAGAAAGTTATATGTAAATCCAAAATAAAGTCATATCACAGTAATACATACTGTGTATGTATTAAAGTATGTATACAAAGTTGATGTGCAATATTGTGAAAAATCAACAAATCTGAAAGCTAAGACAAATACAGGTCAATAATCCAAAGGATATACAATAAGCACTGCTTCAGAGAATAGTCTGGGTGGCTTTTGAAGCCACTGAGTCTGAAGCAGGATGAACAAAACAATCTGGAGGAGAGCTGCATCCTGTGCTGGCAGCTTGTCCCCTTGGCAAACCCATGGCAGGAGCTTCCCAGCACCAGTAAATCCCAGATCCTGTAAATCTACACACTGGACACTTGTGCATTCACATACCAGCAGCTGTCATGAGGATGGTTCAGTCTTGTCTGCTCCACAGTCAAATGTTTCTCTGTCCTTGAGACAATAAGCTTTTTGGCACACCATCTAGTACAAGGACATCCTTGCATCTTAGGAAGTCAAGATGCTTCCTCATGAGAAAAAGCACAAGCCACACTTTCTTTTCAGCTTGGATCATACTCCATCTGGCATCTTAGGGAGAATTCACTGGAACTTGTCCTTTTAATTTTAACTAGCACTGTCTTGGTGCTCACTTGTTTTGTGGCATGGTGTGTCTGTGTTGAACCCAAGCTTACCAGCTGCTTATCCTGTTAACCAGTTGTCTTTACATGTTAACTTGAAGTTGCACCACATTTTGTCTTGAGAATGAATAGCCTTTTCTTCAAATAGCAAAGTAATATTTTAGGCTAGATTTACATTATTAACAGTACAAGTAAAGATTATGCTGTTGTCATTTTCATGACCTTAAAAATACACTAATATTGAAGACAGCAAACATTCCATTACACCTTGTGCTGCTGAAAAGTCAAATTCAGGCACCAAGTTTTCTTTCTTGGATGAGATAAGATTCTTATCACTGACATTCTTGCTGAATTTCATTTTCAGTAGGGGATGAAGTTTTCACATCACAATAGCTAAAATCATGTCCATAAAGTAGGTCCTTCTGAGAGTGTGGCTCATGAGCTGTGACAGCACTCCACACACTGTTCTTCCTCAGGGATTTCTGTAAGAGTTCTCTCATTCTCTTGTTTTCTTTTGCTGTGGATTCCCACATGATTTCAAGTTCCCCTTCTGTTTTCCTAGGAAAAAAAAATGAAGGGGAATTTTAACTTTAACAATGTTTCAGCAGTACAGTGGATAAACAAATTAGAAATGGCCTGTATTTAGATGTTTGAAATTGCCTGATTGAAATTCATTCCTTTTTTGCTTTTGAAAAAGCTCATTAAATGTAATGCCAAATAGGATATGACCAGAAAACTGTCCATTATGTAACACGTTGGATGAAGTCTGCACACAGAGCAGTGCATGTGAGACCCAAATATTGTGACTATCCCTCCTGCACTGAGTCAGGCTCCCTGGTGAGCACAGCTCTGCTCTCACACAGCACTGCCCCTTGTCACTGCCCAGAGCACTCTGCCACCCCTCTGAGGGGAATTCATTTCTTATTAATGTAGGCTATTATTAATTAAATAAGTAAAAATAAAAATTTAATTCAACCCCTAACCTAGCCAGAATGTAGGATTTTACAACTTGTTGAGAGTAAGCAAAATTCCAGTGCTCCACTGATGTTTGAGGATGAAAAAATTATTAGATGTAGGTTCTGAAATATTCCTCTTTAAAAAAGACATGCCCTCATTGAACTAAATTCATCCAGCCTTAAATCTCAGAATCTTATTTGGGCTAGCTCAGGAATTCACTGTCATCTATCCTGTAACAGTTTGTTTATATATTCCTTATCACCAAGGTTTTTATTATGGTTATAATTTTGTATGTATCCTCACAGATAAGACAGCTCCTCCCCCTTGCCTGTGCACAACTGCAAAGCTTTTCTGCTGTTGACCCTCTCCCAAGGACAGTTTGATGCACTTTTCAAACTTACATACTGCATCCAAAGCACAGCAGCTGTGACTACCTTGAGGTGCTGTTTCTCTGCAGAAGTCTGTTTTATGAAATATACTCTGACCTAGAAAACTCATAAAGGTCAATGATCTGTCAAATAAGGCTGGAAACATCTAGGAACTTGTTTTTTACCCTAGGATCACATAATGAACTTTGTTTATATCTCAAACCTCTTATTTAAGGAAAGGTTGTAATATTGATATCTCTTAAGGTTACTCAGTGACTAATAAAGATTTCATTATCAGCTGCCTGAAAAACAAAATGCTATTGCTTTCTCATTAAAGGTTGCTGGGAATTTGCAATCTTATCTAGCAAAGGCTCTAATGACTGATAAGGCTCTAAAGAGCAGCTTCCAGGAAGGGAAATCTGCTTATCTTTAAACGCTTTTATTTATCAAAAGTACAACTATATCTATATATGTTTCTTCTGAAAACCAAGTAGAAAAATTCTCATCCCTTGGATGCAATGGGTAAGTAGTGAAACTCCTGATTTTTGTTATGAGCTGAAAGAGTGCAGGAGGGGAGAAAATTTCAAAGGCAAGTCATCTCTGTTATATTTGATGAAAGCACATGCTAGTTTGGAGCACACTTGTTAAAAACAAGAGAGAAGCAGCACATGAATACATTTCTTTGTCTACTTGTGAGCATGCTGTGGCTGCAGTGTAGGAGTGATGGGGGTAGGACAGTTGGGACAGACGGACACAAGGGATCTCTGGAGCCAGGTGGTGGAACTTGGGGTTTATTGCAAAGGGCCTGGGTGCAGGGCCCTGCTGGGAGCTGCCAGCCACAGAGGAGTAAAGAGAGTGGGAAAGAGAGAGAAGGCAAGAGCGTGGTAAAGAGGATGAGAGAGTAAAAGAGGTAAAGGGTAAAAGAGGATAAGAGAGCGAGGTTCTCGTTACAATACAATAAATCTTCTTCTGTGTTGAATATTCTAATTGTCACTGACCAATCTAGTACAAGATACAAATCTTATAGTATTTACATACAGCCTATAAGAATTATTACATTACCACACTGTGTTATATTTTAAACCCTAAAAACTCCTCTTTGGACCCCTTCTGCCAAGCTGTAGGGTCTGCTCTGACCCTTGGAGCTGTCTGCAAGCAGAGGGTGTTGTTCCATCAAAAGGGGATCACCTTCAGCCAGCCACAGCATTGTTTTCCAGTTGTTCAGTAACTGAGGGATCTCAAAGCTTGCTTTCATTTCAATCTCACTTATAGTTTCCATATTCTCAAAATCCTTTGCCAGGCAATGGTATTTATAAGGCTTTCCTGTTTGATCCTCCCCAGCAGTGCAGCTGCTCTGCCTGTGGGCACACAGGGGCTGGGCAGTGAGCTGTTTCACTGTGCTCCTCCTCAGGTTCTGCTGTCCCTGTGCAGGCTCTCACTGAAAGCACAGGGCTCTTTCCAGATCTGAAGTGGCATTTCACTTTGCTTTTCAAGAGAACTCACCAGCAACAACAGGTACAGTATGCTTTTATGATAAACAATTTCATGGTGGTAGCTAAGTCAGGCTTGCCCCAATTTCCTAACTCCATATTATGAAACTAAATGCATGAGCAAAATAAATATGAAATAGTTTTCTGTCTTAACCTGCTTACAGTGATACCTCCAGCTAGATTTTAAAGTAAACTGGCTTTTCTGCTTAAAATGTGGCATGCTACTCTGATTTTCATTATGTAACAGTGAAATTAGAGAATAAATATTGATTGTATGCACTTATCTTAATGTCTATGTAGGCATTTTGCACAGAAATATTATTAGCTAGACAGTGTTCTGGACTAAAAATCTACTCTGTAAACACAGCTAGTCACAATAAATTGAAATGTTTGGCACCCTCCTAGCACTAAGGGACTTTAGTTGCCAAACTACAGATGATGAGCAACATATGAACTACAAAAAATTTTCCCTTCCTTTCTCCTGTGACTGTGTGAAGGAAGAAAGAAAATAATAAAACTTGTAAAATCATAAATAGAAAAAGCAGACCAAAAGACATGTTTAATTTCTGGCTGATAGGCATAAAAGAGTAGATACATATTTGGATTACCTTGGGAAAGTACTTTATATTGCAGTACTTCAGAAGAATAATGGAATATGAAGAAATTAGTTCATATGAATTGTATCATCCATGGTGTTAGTTGGTTTTATTGATTTTGTTTCATAAGCATAAAAACTCATTATTTCTTATAGAATTGCAGAATTCAGCTGACTTCTCAGTAATATTTAAATTCTTTTTAATCTACATTTTTGTATATAGTAATCAAAGAAAAATAGGAAATCATGAGGTTAACCAAAATACTACTTGGAAGATGACAGTAAAAATTCTTTTTTACTTTTAGAGTTGTGTTCATTCTATTATATTCTAATAATTACTGTTGAGATTTAACTACCACCAGAAAAAAGCAGTCACTCATTACTGCTGGAGACTACAGAAATGAAAGACATATCTTGATGGGGTTCATCTTGGGTTTGTTTCCATAAACCACTTTTCTTCATCATCATACAGTTAAATGGACTACAGTGGTGTAGTTCCAGGTGCAGATCCTGTTTCTTAAAAGTAAGCTGCAAATATTAATTGTGTGTGTTTACTGAAGAAAAAAGGAATTAATTTGGACTGAAAAGGTAGAAGTGATTTAGTATACTGTATGGAAAGTGTAATTAATTATTTTACACATCCGTGCTGCATCATCTAATTTGCCTGCTTTGGGGCTAGAAGGGTAAATTTTGAATTATCCATATTGTGGGACTTCAAATTATGCTCTATCCTACACTGAAAAAAACCCTTTTTATTTAATTGTTGCTCTCTATAGTTAGAAAAATGTAACATGAGCCCAGAGATATGAAAGCAATTTAATTAGTTTAAAATCCTAAATAACTATTTTCAGAGAAATGTGAAACAGTTCAATCTGTTTTTTAATGCAAATTTCAGAGATTAATGGAATGTTTATTGTACAACTCTGCTACTTACACCTGTTTAATTGCAGTGTATAAAGTAACTGAGAGGGACCACACTGATTTAAGGCAGATGATACCAAGCTCTGTTTTTCTATTGTTAAATTCTATTTAAATCTATTATTTCACAATGGCAGTGATGACTTGACAAATGACTGCTTATTACTTTTCTTCAGTTGTAAACTGAAACTGTTTTTCTTTTATGCTGATAATGTAAATGTGCTATGAAGCTTTCCACTATCAGAGGGAAAAATACCTTTACAGGACTCTGTATTTAAAGGATATCTCAACACTGCAGTCATAATCTCCTATAAATCTGTTATATTTTCTTCTCTTTATTTTGCACATAGCCAATCCAAGTCACTTGTTAACAGATCAGTAAGACAGAATCAAAAGAAAGCAGATCTTTGGTGTACTCATTAGATTCCCTTCATTTCCTACTATTCTGAAAACTGAGGGGTATGAATGGGAAGGTGTTCTGCCTTTAGCAGAAGGTGTATTAAAATAAATCAACATATATTTTGATTTACAGAATCCTTTCATATTATCAAAGATTCACACAGATTGATATCCTTCTCAGACTGATATCCTTCTTAAGAAGTCTTAAGAACAGCAGCAGCCATTCAGAATAAATTCCTCCTTCCAAAGACCTTTCTTTGGAGAGCTGGCAATCATGAGCAGGGTTTCAGCATTCTCATTTTCATACCACACGAGATGGTTTGTTTCCAGTTCTGCTGGAAAGCAAGTGCTGGTGGCTGTGTGCAGGTGCTTTCCTGTCACTGACATATTTTATGAAAATCCTTTCACTAGGATTTTTCTCCTGAGAAGCTGAGAAGCCTCAGAAAAGAAATGTAAACAATAATTATCTGATGGCTGTGGAATGTGGTCTGGAGATGCTTTACCAGCAGGTGCATCTTTGCTTGGTTGCATGTGAATTGTTTTTAATTAATGACCAATGACAGCCAGCTGTGTCAAGGCTGCGAGCAGTCACAATATAATATAATGTAGTGTAGTGTAATGTAATGTCATATAAATCAGCCTTCTGAAACGTGGAGTCAAGATTCTCATCTCTTCCCTGGGGACCCTCAAACACCACCACACCTTCCCTTGTCCCTTCACCTGTCTGCCTGCCTGGATGGCTCCTGCCTGTGCCCCCTCACCTGTTTTGCTCCAGCACCTCCTTGAGGGTTTCCTGTTTGTCTTGCAGCAGACGCTGCAGGTGCTTCTTTTCTTGCTCATACTGAGCAGTCTTCCTTTCAAACTCCTTCTCCTGCTCACTCATCTTGAGGCTGATATCTCCAAGCTTCCCAGCTGCTTTCTTTTTATACACCTGTAAGGGTTAAAGTTCATAGAAAACACTGGGATTTTAGGAGAAATAACGAGAAGTCATTCCCAGCAAAAGAAAGAGTTAGAGATACTGATTTTCAGTTGAATCTGTACATCAATGCTGCCTTGCTCAATTATGCCAGGTAGGTTGCATTATGAGATTTTTTTAACCTATTTGTTGATTTGAAGTTACTACACTTAATATTGTTCTGCATATAAAACCACTGTGTACAATGAATACCATACTGTATGTTTGTTTTATTACCTGCAACAAAAGGTTTGTTTTCCAAGGTACAAAGCTACACTTTACAGCACAGGTTGCTTACCAGTCATACTTGTCAGTACATACCATGAAAAAGTGTTTCTGTTTTGTTAGTTGTTTAATCTTAGTAATTAAGAGGAAGAAAAGAATGCCTCTGCCTGCTGCTTCATGTAATAGTCCTCTTGCTCAGGGAAGCACGAGTGATTTTTTGATTAATGGCTATAATAACTAAATGATAACTAATGACTGGTGTCATCTCAAAAATAAGAAATTAGTAACTTTGCTTTCTGAAATAACATCCCCATTAAATTGCATAAGCACACAAGAAAACTGGTTTGTGTATTGCTACACATTTCTAGATGCTGCTGCTCTTGACAATACCAAAATCCAATACTAACTTATTTTGTCATGATTACAAATAGAATGCTAAAACTGTTATTTTTCTCTGCATACTGTGATGTTTCCTACATGCTATAGAACAGAGTTTTGGGATGGAAACACCTCCTTTAATAAAACTGTAAACTAATTTAGTGAAGGTTTGAAAATACTGCTATTTATGTCTTGCTAATATAAAGTTTTATCTCAGGTGCTAATCACTAAGGTTTTATCTTAATCTGAATTAGGGGAGAAAGATCTGAGTTTGCCTTTTGGAGGAATTAAAAAAAAGGCATTTTTAGACATGCTGTATATAAGGCCATATAATCCTTCCCACAAACTGTTTCCTTTTTAGCACTTGCAAAATGTATCATTGTTAAATTCAATTTTCTAGAGGTAATAGGATTACAACAGGTAATATTTACCCAGAATATTAGTAATTCAATATTTAAGGCTGACTTACATAGGGTTTTTAGCCTAACTTTTCCCTGACTGTTCTAATAGAAGAAAAAGAAGCCTGCAAGTTAACCAATAACATCACTCAACTTTTTACATTCCCAGAGAAGCCCTCAAAATACAGAGTAATGTTATGGAAGGCTGAAAGTAAACAAATTCCTTCTGAATAGAAGGCTGCTCAGAGCCAGCCTAGAGGAAGTGCAGAGCATAAGGAAACAGCTGAAGTTTTACTCTGCCAGTAAAAGCCCCAGCACGTGCCAGGTCCATTTCAGGTGTGACTGAAATGCCCTCTGTAGATTAGAAGCCCGTAATAATTTCAAAGAACAAGAGCAAACTTCCTCTCTCCACTTTATCAGGGGGAAGGAAGGCTGGTGAATTGTAGCAGTGGTGAAACCCTGCTTTCCATCATGTGCTGACCATCTGAGGTTTGTGTTTTAAGCTGCACTCTGCTCCTCCCCAGCCCACAGCTCCTCTGCTGGCTCTGCACTCCTGCTCTACCTTTGCCAACTGAAGCTGAGTCCTGTGTGCAGAACGGTTGCAAAAACAGAGAGAAAAAGTGCACCTTTTTCTTATGATTATAGTCTGAAACTAGGTATGAGTGATACATTGTTCTGACCTTGTCTCCACGGATGGATTATAAATCTGTACAATGCAGCATGGGCAGGTTGGGATGGTTCTGGGCACAATGACACAGGCAGCTGCTGGCACTTACAGATCCTTCACACCTTTGAATTGTTCAAGATAACCTATTACTGTTCTCTGAAGTGAAGCAGGTAGCAGCAAACAGACTGGTGGAGATGACAGTTTTCAGGAAGAGGATGGTAACACATAGCTGGAAGTCATAATATTTTCCTCTAGAGCTGGTCATGGCACCCCATGTACACAGCAAGCAGGATGAGGAATGATCATGGATGCAGGTGCTGGTACTGAAGAGGACAAAATTTACTCCCAGGTGGTAAAGAGACAGTAAACCAGACTGCAGATGATGTAGAGGAAAAATGCATACATGATATTTTTGGGTCAGGGTATACATTATGCTGTCATTCTGGGTCTCCCAGGAGGCCCTTGGCTCCTGGGTTTGTCATAGAGATCTTGGAAATAGATGATTTTGTTGCAGTCATGGAAAGATAGGTTCTATTCAGCAGGCTCAGAATGCCTGAGACACATAACCAACCTTCCTGGGGATATTAATCCCTCCCCTGATTTTTGGCAGCACTTTTGTGTGAGTGGCAGTGTGTGCAAGTCATCTCCTGAGTTCACAGCTGAGTGGAGAAGTGTGAGAAAACTGAAACAGCTTCAGACAAAAGCCAGCACAAATTTTGGTACACTTCTCTCTCCTTTGCATACAGATCAACTTATGAGTGTGAAACAGAAAGCAGTGTTTCCTTACCAGTAAGATGAATGCATTTCCTTTCAATTTTGGTTATACTTTCTGTTTTCTATGCAAATATGGTTAACTCTGGGAAATAAGCTACATAAAGTATACAAAATAGCGACATATACCAGAATAATTTAAAGATTCTTTCTATACATCAGCAACATCACAAAGTGTGAAAGATTTTGAATACAGGAATGAAGGCAAAACAGGTGTTGCAATATTATATACTGTACTACCTAGGCCCTTGTATTTCCTGATTTGGGACAAAAATAGGGGTGAATTCCTGCCCTGATAATCAAAAGATTTGGGGAAAAAATAATCCATCTTTAGGACTGACAAAACAATGGAAGCAGTTTCTTAAGTGGCTGCATTTAAAAAACCAGCAATGCTCCATGAATTTTCAAGGGTCTCATACTGGAAAAATCTAGAATCTAACAAAGCAGAATGAACACTCTGAATAGAAAAGCCACGTATGCAGCAAGACTTAAATCAACCCATGGTCTCCTGATTTCAGACACAAAGCACCTTTCCCTAAGTCCAGATTAATGTTGATAGGAACATGGCAAAGGAACACTGGTGATAGGAACATTGTCTCCTTTAAATGTGCTGGCATGAGCAACTGCTCGTACAAATCAGGAAGTTCTGCAATTCTGAGAACATGCAGTTCTGAATACACTGCTCCTCAGTGATCAGGAAATGCTAGGAACAAATCTTTATTGCTTTCCCTTCATCAATGAAAATTTTGTACTCTAAATGCAATAAGGAGCAAGATGACAGGAAAAACAATTAAGGCCAAATTAGTAAACTTGCATGAAAATGAGGGCAGTTACAGCAGGAGATGCTAGATGGTAGATGTCTTCAATACAAAGGTTGTTTCTGTTTTTACTAAAACCTCATGACTAACAAAATTATTATCAAATGGAGATACAGAATGAATGAACTTGTTGTAATAGAAATTCTTTTTTTTCAACAGTGTATGCATAATTTAAAGATTAATTACACTTGCAGTGAAGGATAGGAGAAGGTGTGTCATGATGAACTGGAGTGCAAATTCTGTTATCAGAGATTTACTATTCACAGTTGTAAGTCCAAAACCCTGGATTGTTTTCACAGAATTTGTACTAGACATTTGACTAAAATACTTCGTAAAAAGACAGATTTTTCTGTGCTAGCTGTCCTTTTTGCATGAAGTTGAAGGACTCCCTGATGAGACAAACATTATGCCCAAGCTCGTATTAAAAGAGAACAATCCAGAATTCTGACTGTAAAGAAATAGTTTTAATACCAGAAAAATTGGCTTCCTCAAATTCTTGCCATGGATCATCAAACTGCTTGGTAATTACAATTTTAAACTACAAAGAGAGCTCCCAGAGAACCCCAGCCAAAGTACTACCTCAGGTTATCATGCTGACCCCAGCCAAAGTACGACCTCGGGTAATGCTGACCATGGCACTGAGTCAGTATCTCTCAGTTCACAGAATCACAGAATGAATTAGGCTGGAAAAGACCTTTGTGATCATGAAGTCCAACCCATGACCTAACACCTCCTCATCAACTAAACCATGGCACTGAGCACCACGTCCAGCCATCTTAAACAGCTCCAAGGACAGTGACTCCACCACCTCGCTGGGCAGCCCATTCCAATGCCCAATCACCCTTTCTGTGAAGAATATTTCCTCATGTCCAGCCTAAACCTCCCCTGGCACAGCTTAAGGCTGTGTCCTCTTGTCCTGTCACTAAATGCCTGGGAGAGAAGACTGACCCCCACCTGAGCACAGGCACCTTTTAGGTAGAGAGTGATAAGGTCACCCCTGAGCCTCCTTTTCTCCAGGCTGAGCACCCCCAGCTCCCTCAGGGGTTCCTCACAGGGTTTGTGTTCCCAGCCCCTCTCCAGCCTCACTGTCCCCTCTGGACATGCTCGAGTGTCTCAATGTCCTTCCCAACCTGAGGGGCCAGACTGGACACAGCACTCAGGTGTGCCCTCACCAATGCCAAGAACAGGGGAAGGGTGACCTCCCTGCTCCTGCTGGCCACACCATTCCTGATCCAGGCCAGGAGCCATTGGCCTTCTTGGCCCCCAGGGCACACTGCTGGCTCATGGTCAGCTGCTGTTGACCAAAACCCCCAGGTCCCTTTGTGCCTGGGCACTGCCCAGCCTCTCTGTGCCCAGCCTGTAGGGGGTTTTGTGGCCAAAATGCAGGACTGGGCACTTGGACTTGCTAAATCCCACACTTGGCCCATCTCTCCAGCCTGTCAAGGTCCCTCTGCAGAGTCCTCCTACCCTCCAGCAGCCCAAAACATGCTCTCAGCTTGGTGTCATCTGCAAATTACTGATGGTGGACTCAATCCCCTCATCCAGATCATCATGGAAGATACTGAACAGGAGTGATCAGTGTCCCAGCACAGAGCCCTGAGGGACAGGCTGCCAGCTGGAGGCAGCACCATCCCCACCACCCACTGGCCCATCCAGGCAGTTCTGAGCCCAGCACAGAGTGCTCCTGTCCTGTTGGGGTCTCTGGCTGCTCAGAGTGACCCTGAGAAAAGTTGAAAAGTCTCTTTTCCCAGCCCAGTGCTTGAAGAAGCAGTCAGAGCTCTTCATTTCTCGGTCTCAAGGTTGTTTATTGTTTCTTATCTATAAAATTCTTTCTCCTGCCCTGCCGAGGTCCATCCAGCAGGACAGTTCCAGGCACTCTGCCTGCCCCCAGGGCAGTGTTATGTCTTTATACTAAAAACTACATGTGCAATGTTTACAATTACTTCCCAATACCTATCACCTGTGTTAGACAGTGAGCTTCTACTCTAAACCAATCTGTAAGTGCCAACATCACAGCAGAAGATGGAGGCCAAGAAGAAGGAGAAAGGCTGGACACACCCAGATTCCTCCATCTTGCCCCCCTGAATCCCCATTCTAAAAACCCCAAAATCGACTTTTTCAGTTTGTGATAAATTCACTAGCATTCTACTTAATTTGTCATGGCTTGCAGATCTTCATCCAAGATTGGTAACTTGCTCCAAGGGTCATAATCAAAACCACAGGCATTTTGGGCTCTGTGCCAGGGTCTCTGAGCCCCCTGGCAGGGGTCTGGGCTGCTCAGGACAGCCAGAGGGATGTCCTGGGTTCTGACACTGTCCCAGCCCTGGGCTGCAGCTTTTCCAGGAGGGAGCTGTGGGACACAGTGCCAAAGGCCCTGCTGGAGTCCAGGTAGACACATCCCCAGCCTTCCTCACATCCACCAGGCAGGTCACCTGGTCATAGGAGGAGATCAGGTTGGTCAGGCTGGTCCTGTCCCTCCAAAGCCCACACTGGCTGGCTCTGATCCCTGGCCATGCTGTGGGTGCCCTGTGGTGGCACTCAAGGTGATCTGTTCCATAACCTTGCCGGGCACCCAGGTCAGGCTGACAGGCCTGGAGTTCCCCAGCTCCTCCTCCCAGCGCTGCTTGGGGATGGGCTCACACTGGCACCTCCAGTGCTCTGGAACCTCCCTGCTGAGCCAGGACTGATGGTACATGATGAAGAACAGCTTGGGGAGCTCATTTATGCCAGCTCAATTTTATGCCAGCTCCCTCATCACCCTGGGATGGATCCCCTCTGGGCCCAGAGACTTGCAAACATTTAAATGGTTTAGCACAGCCCTGACTGCTTCCTCCTAGATTACAGGGGGCTATCCTCCAGGGGGGCTCCCTTTTCCCATCTACCAGCTCAGGAGGCCAGCTGTCCTGAGCACAACCTGTCTTACTGCTGAAAACTGAGAAAGAGACAGTGTTAAGTACCTCTACCTTCTCCTTATCTTAAGTTAATATATTCCCCCCTGCATCCAGTGAAGTATGGAAGCAGTCCTTGCCTGTCCTTTTGCCAGGATTGGTTTTGCACTTAAAATTCACTACATGTTAATGTTCTTAATCTTATGCCAACCTCTTCTCTACTCCTTACACTAGTCACAGATCTATTACATTGCAGAAGATCCACATTTAACAAGAATCCAAGCCACTATCTTAGTAGGGGAGCTAGACATAAATGATGGTGAAAAAACCTAAAAATATTTTATGGCTGTCTTAATATAATTAGGGAAATCTTTTACAGTACTGTTTCATGCATTCAGGTATTTTATTATGGAATTCCTTACAAATTCAAGCTATTTTTCAGCTTACTGCTCTCTCTTTACACGTACAATTTCATTTGTTTTCTTTGTTGTTAATTTCTATGCTGTGTCAATCCTTACAATGAAAGTGCAGAAGGAGATGGTCTCCATTAACACAGTGGTGGTGCACATTTGTGTCACTTGATGCAGGAATAGCAGTGGAGGTCTTGACTGGCAAAGTAGAATATGGAGACTCTCTGCTTCAGGATAAACTGAACAAACTTGACTTAATACAAAACAGCTTTTGAAAGTAATATATACATTACTTTCTAGATACAGAAACCAATATACCAGGTATCTTTCTCCTTTCTTTTTTTAAGATTACAGTAAAAATAATCATGGTAGCACCAAAGATGCTGAAACATATATGTTTCACATTTATTTCACTGTTATACTGCAATTACATACTGTGCTTTTTGTTTAGAGGGTTGTAAAGATAACTTAAAATGTATTCTCTAACTAGGCTGGATGTTTGAACATCCTGAGTTTCTCAACCTTCTACCCTATGGTCACAAGAAAGTACTTGATGATAACTGCACACCTGAGATAACATTTTCATTCATCCAAATCTAATTGTAATGGACTTCAAGCTGAAGGAGTGCTACAGTCTCAAAGAAGTAGAAGACAGAACACTTAGGTTACAATATAGAGCAAAAAATGAAATACAAATAATCTTTAAATATTATTTCAGCTAGTCATAATTCTCCAAGTAGTGATGTAAACACAATATCTAGCAGACATGCAATGCACAAATACAATGGAAGAAAACACTAGTGAAAATTAAAATTATGATCTATTTTGTTTTTTCAAAACTTTTAAAGATAATCCATACATAAGTCTTTCCATAAAAACATTGACAAAGATTAACTACTTTTCTCATTAAAAAACCCCAAACATTTCACAGTAGATATTTAGTTTAGGAACACTGCTTACCTTTACTTTTTCTTCCAATCTTCCTAAGCGCAGGCTGCCTTCTATAATTTTCTTGAGAACACCCTGATTCTCATTTTCCAAACATCTGGCCTGCAACCATGCAGTAAAGAAAGCCACATGTAACCACTCTGTTTGTCAGGGCAAACAAAATGCATACACTGAGGGAGACACCACAATTCCATTTTGAACTCCAACTGTCTGAAGAACCAACATGGAAAAAGAGTCCTGGAAATTATTCTCAGAACAGCTCATTAATAATTTGTCAGCTGACTGTGAATACTATGAAGCAGTATTATTCTGAAATGAAACATACTGTAAACCCAACCAATTCTGTGACTTTTTTCCTACAAATCTAAGTATGCATATGTAGGGATCCCATTTTTAAGCGTAAGACTAATCCTTTAGGTCACATCTAGCAATCTGCTCTCAAACAAGCCCTTGAAATTGGCAGGGGTTGAGGCAAGGATATTTCTAATATGGTATGATTAATATTTAAAAGCAGATATCCCAGAGATTGAGATCTAAGAATCAGTTCCCCCAATTTCTAGGATACATTTATTGTGCCCAATTTCACAATCCTGAAGTCCAGTTTGTAGTGGACAAGGATTTGAGCTGTGTCCCCATAGTTCCTGTCCTAGAATTAGGAATTAACTGCTCTATCTTTTTATCCAATGCTGATGACAACCTTTGTCTACCACCTGAACAACAAGTAAAAAAGCTTTATTTTTACAAAGTGTTGTGAAATTATTTCAGATTCAATTTGAAGAGAAGAGTATGAATATGAAAAATTGAAATTGTGCCCAGTATCCTGAAAAAGAAACAAAATGGGTTTACAAAAAGCTCAGAAATCTCCATGCCAGGCACTTCCACTAAGCAGAAGTCGTTCCAAAACTCTCAGCCTGTCAAAATGACTGCTAACCAACAAGGAGCAATAATATGCATATGTATCTACAGCAGACAGTCCATACAGATAAGGATAACAGTCCACCCTTAAGACTCAAAACAAATACTAAAATTTTATGATTGTGTGCTATTTTTAAATACATGTAGCTATTTTTAAATACATGTAACATCAACTTCTAAAACTAGGTTAAAAAAATCTTTTAAACTTGGCAAGTGCCATTTCAGACCCTAATGCTCATGTGAATTAAGGCTTAATTATATTACCTCCAGAAATAAGGGTAGTTGTTTTTAATTGCTCCTCTAGAAAAAAATCTTTCACTGCTCCTATCCTATTTTCTAAAGTCTACTTAAATAGAGCTAAATCCTTGAACTGGAATAACAGCTTTATTCTTTGATAATTCAGCTGAATAATAACTTGTGCCAGTAGCATGATAACTGTGTGAAATATTAATTAAGTCACAGTAATTATTTAAAGGTAATTACCAAAAATACAAGATGATCACGTTCCTTAGCTATCTTCTCCACCAGCCCAATGAGGTTTGCTAGATAGTGATGGGCTGCAACTTCTTTTTCCATTGCTTCCTCCAGCTGCAGTTGCAGAAGACCAATTTTCTTCTTTAATCGTCTGTAAAAGAGAAGGGAAAATCTTTGGATTGGGAATTAGTAATGGCCTTAAAAAACTTGTATCACACATGCAAATCGACATGTACAAGTCTCAAACAATCATACATACTGTTAAAAATGCACTGTCTTAGAATATTTGCAGCGCCAATAGTATCATGTTAAAATTTCTGGGGCTGCTTTTTCTTTACAATATGTTAGCTGAATAACAACAGTAACAATGGTTCAAAGAACAGTTTTGTGCAATGGCTACAAGCTCATATTTCTTAAGATACAGAACAATATTACTGTCTTTTCAAAATATTGTGAACTCCTCTCTAAGCAACCAGGTGCATGAGAAGATCTGCAAGTAGTGTAAGTCTTATCCTTATCTAACTGGAAAGAAGGTTTGTCTACTCATCTTATTTTCAGATAATTTTAATTACTAAATTAAAGATATATTCTTAATTTGCACATAGACACAGAAAAGTGAGATGAAAACATACAAAGGTTAGCAAAACTTGAAAACCATGCCCCTAGACATGACAAAGATGTTTAGGAAACATGTTTTTTTGCAGTAGGTAGAAAATATACATTATGGGAAGTTAGATAATATTTTTACAGATATTTCTGTTTTTAGAAATAAAATTATTTCTGTACAAGAAAATGAGACTGTGACAAGACCTGTTTGTCTTTTGAGTCAACTGCATCTCAGTTTCCAGGATCTTCTTGTCAGCCATGAAGTTGTTTTTCTCTAAGAGGAGTTTCTTGTTTTCAGTTTGCAGTGATGCTATCTTTCCCATTACTGCTTCCACCTCAGAGAGCTTTTTCTCCTGCTCCTGCTGTAAAGAGCTGCAAAAACCAACAGTGTAGAACAGGTATCATGTACAGATCTACAACACTAAAATGCTAAGTTACAGGAAGATACCCATGTTGAAATTCTGAAATAAGATACACTGAGAATGCTCAATGTTCCCTGGTGACAGAGAGGTATTAAAATCTCATATCAAATTATTCAAGTAATTCCTCTGACTGCACTTTATTTAAATTATAAAAATTAAATTATAAAAATATAAAAATTTGTGTTTCTTTTTTTTTTCAAATAAATTACTATCAACACCAAAATACAAGGTCTGAGGACTTCTCAGGATGGCACTGTACCATGAAACAGAAAACCAGCACTATCCAAAGGCTTGAGAGCATTCAAATTTATGGAATGTCTCCACAGAAACATTACTCTGCAGATTATGCTGCACAGCAGCGCTTTTGAGTTGTGATGTTTCATGTAATTTCCATATAGTAACAACCGAAGAAACTTAGAACTTCTAGCTCAGAATTTCAGGATTCTTTAGACATGTTCCAAAGATGGGAACACAAGAATGAAAACATTTTATATATAGTACTGATAGAAACAAATAGGTTTGACAAAAATGGAATTTTTCATGCTTCCTCTTCTACTATTCAAAACGGTGCAATTGGCAGTAGGTACTCTATGGTAAAAAAACTTCTACCCATGTTTCTAGAACTGGGATTTTGTAATTTTAAATGTCTCTAAAAACGAAGACAGTATTTTTTAAAGACTTCTTTCCCTTTCTTTGTGCTTTGGTGGTTACCTTCCTGGATAACCAGCAGAAGTTTCCTCCCTACAGAGTGCTGTGTGTCATGTGCATGCCTTGCACCAATGTTTCTCCATATATGCACCATAAATAAACTCATACCTTTTTAAATCATTCACCACAGCCAAGTGCTCCTCTGCTGTTATTGTGCTGTCCACTTTGGCTTTCAGCTCCTCACATGTAGAACACAAAGCTTCCAGCTGCTTCTGGTACTCTGTTATTTCTTCCTCTTGACTCTTGTTCTTATCTTCTAAGACTACTATTTGTTTGGTCAACTTTGAAGCTTTTGGAAGGAGGGAAAAAAAAAGTCAACTGTGTATAGCAGAACTAATTCAAGCACTGAGTGAAACTTCAACAAAACCATTACTACATTCATTCCTAGTTGTTTACAACATTATGTAACAGAGCATTTGTCAGTTTGTGTTTTAAGAGTTTGGACTTGACTTTTTGCTGTCTCAAGCAACTTGTTTTAGAATAGTGCAGAAACTTCAAGAGTATTTCTTTTCAAGGCTAGAAGCTCAGTGAAATGTCATTTTACTCTGAAAAATTCTGATTCAGTTTGAAGTGCTCTTCAATTATGCAAATGACTGTATTGCTGTTTAACAGTTCTTCTCACTTTTTCAGAAGAAGTTGAAATTGAGTATTTTTTATAGTGTCAATAGGTGATAATGACATTTTTTTAAAGTATCAGTTCACATCCAGAGCTTGATCTCCTATTAACGTTACCTACATTCAAGGATGGTTTTTAGGCCATATAAAGTTGCAAAAACACCCCCAGCCAACCAAACCCAAAACACTGCCAAGCTTGCCAAAACAAATAATGACAACAGAAAACAAATAAAAACCCTACAAAAATCAAAACCTGCAGTACCATCTTTAGTGTAGTTCAGGTGAATAGCAACTCAAGCACTTTTACCTTCTTGAACATGCTGTCTGTGACTATCTTTTGCTTTAGCTTGTTGAATTTTGAGTTGCTCCATCAACACTCCATTTTCTTCCAAGACCAGCTTGGCCTGAGTTTGCAGCAACTGCCTGCAATGATAAATATAAATAAAATATAACTCAGATGTTATGTCCAAAGAACAAACACAGCTGATTGTCAACAGTGTAAACTTACAAAATAATATTTGAACCTCTTTAAAAAATAGATTAAAAATCCTTATTGAAAGCAAAAAAAAAAACTTGTTCCAACCTCCTTGTGAGCAGAAGCTCACCCACAGTACAATCAGAGCAGGATGAAAACACTCCAATGGTATTTTGTATTAGTGGAAAACTGATGCCATTGGCACACTGTAAAGGTATGTAACCTGCAATACCTAGGACAGAATTACATGGGCTTCCCGTGCAAAACTCCACATTCATATTTAATCTTTACTCAAAAATTGTTCCAGGCATTGCAGATCAGCATTGTTCCAACAGGACAGTTGTGATCCTATTAATTCTTCAGCAAAAGAGTGTTTGAAGACAAAAAAAATTTCCTTGAGATCTGTAATTTTAAAAGTTTGCATGAAATAAGCAAAATAATTTTAAACTTTGAAATTAATTTCTAGGAATATAACTTGCCATTCTGTAGGGGTAATGAAGTTATTTAATTGCCCATGCAAATCTTCATTCTCCTTCACCAACTCTTCAACTCGTGCTTTAAAATTCTTCATATCCTCCTGGAAGACAAAAGATTTCATATAAAGTTCTTTATAATTATTTTACTTTAATTTTTACCTCAAGAATAATTTTTTAAGTACACATGCTTAGGTGCCTTCTAGTTCTTGTCATAATAGAATATTATCTCACTACTCACTCATCTCTAATTCAGGGGTGCATATTTGATTTCTAAATTGTTTCATTAATCTAGAATATTTGATTTAAAATAATACTGATATTGTGCCACATTTTTGCAAGTTGGAGACCCTCAGAAGATAGGTTTAAAAAGCTGCATTCTGGAAATTACTGGATGATACTACCCATTTTCAGTAGGAGTGACATGGATTTGGATATGGTAAGACAACACAGTGAATTTACAGTAATATAAAAAACCCTTGCTGTTTTCTGCTTATTTTATGCCTGAATTTTTTGAGTGAAATACACTTACTTTCAAAACCTAGGAAGTTGTACTCTGAAACAAATAGCTATTTTTTCAAACATTCAGTGACAAAAAATACTTCTAAAAAGCAAAAAGAGAACCCAATCTTTTAATACCTAGAATTAAGTATTCTTCTACCACAAAACCCACAAGCAGCTGTAAGAGCACTGAGTTCCCATCACAAATGACAAAAATTCTTTCCACCAGTGACTAGTTTATGGTTTGTTCCATTTTTAGAGCACATCTTACATATGTCAGTGTAGTGCATGCTCCTAACCATGAACAGACTGATAAAAAACAAGCAAACCAAGTAGGATGAGACAGCACAATACTATGCATGGAAAAGAAAAACAAAGTAGCTTTAAATTTTAGGCAGACAGTAGTACTGGCAAATCCCTTTAAAAATTCCGTAATTTTTTTCTGCTTTAGTGGATATTTTTTCTAAATGGCAACTTGCCTCATGTTCAAGAATAAAATCTTCCTTTTCTCTTATTCTATCTTCATATGCCAACAGAAGAGGTGACAAATACTTCATATCCAACTTAAAAGAAAATTAAAAAATAAATACATGTAGATTAATTACAAGCCATCATGTCATCTGTATTTTTTACTTTGGCTACAGATTATTAGTTTTTAAAGCTGTTAAGGGGGTTTCATATATGACTTGCAGATTTAAAGTGCAGAACTTACACAAGCACACAGACCATCACAGACAGAATGATGCTGCAGAAACATTTCACAGTACCGTGTTAGGAGCAAGCTTTGGAAAGGAAAAGACCTCATGCTTTACTTGCATCTTTCTTCTAAAAAGCAGCTTTAACTTATCACTGTATGTATCACAGCAGAATATGGATGCAAATGAATAGAAAACAAGATTCAAACACTTTAGTGAATATAGTGCTAAAAAAATTATCTTGGACTCATTAGTAAGTGGGAAGGGAACTTTTACACTCTCAAATATGCATCTTTAAGACTAAATACATTCATATGTGATTATTGGCTAAAAAGAGAGAGCAGGAGAACTTTCCCACTGTGTACAGTTCTCAGTAAGAGTGAGGAAGGAAAGTATCAGATCTGTTTAGCATTTCAAGGAGAAATGTTTTTACATTTTACAAATGCATTCCCTTTCACAGATTATTTGCCCTCTCCTTGTCAGAAATTCAAAGGCTACTACTGGATTCATGACCATTCCTACAATCAGAAATATTCTGTTTTCTTTTACTATGATCACAAAAAAGTAACAGCAAAAGATTACCAATTAAGACTAACAATTAAGATTACCAATTAAGATTACCAATTAAGCAATAGACCTTGGAAGACCTTGAAGCAAGCTAAATGCTAGACAATGCCAAGTGAAGATGGCATTTATGATTCTCAGCATAACAATACTTTTCAATAGCTCAAAGTTGGTGACTATGTGCAGTTTGTAGCTTATTGTACATTCAACTGGAATTGCACACATTCATTACAAAGTTCTGCCATACATATTTTTCTGCCACAAAAGAAATGTTTATGATATTCTAATAGTATGTGATAGCACAGCAGAGTAATATCTGAATACTTTGATTCCAGTAAAGAAATTCTACTTCTTTACTTAGAGAGGAATGAACAGTTAAGTGCAAGTATTATCTGACTTACCAGCCATGGTGGTTGTGGTCCTTCCATGGGTAAGCTTTTCAGCTTTGCATTCTAGAACAGATATTTAAAAAGATATTGACATTACTTCCTGCTTTTTGAAGCACCAGTAACTGTCCAGTGCAGTCACCATTATCACCCCAAACAAGCTTATGTTTTCATTACATATGTTGCATATGTAACACACATCCAAAAAACTGAAAGTTCAGTATCTTACTGATACAAAGTAATACTGAATTCTTAATATTAGACTTAATGATAAAGGTTTCTTTTGAATTATTTTAAATTTCATAAAAAGAGCAATTTGTAGACTTTATGGCAAATCTAGTTTTAGAAAACAGTCATAAAAATCTCAAAAGATTAAATAACAGACAATGGGACATTTCAGTAGAAACTGCCTTGATAACCAAGATTCTCACCTCCTCTTGAGACAGTGACCTGAATTTAGTCTGATAGTGACTTAATTCCACATTTAAACGATGGACCACTGTTTTCAAAGCATCATTTTCATCTACCAGCTCTTGTGCTTGTTGTCTGAGAGAAATTAACTCTGTTGCCTCCCCTATTAAAACAAATATCCAACAAGAAAGTTCCATTAAAATTCAAGAAATGTTCACAACAATTTGTTAATTGTAATGAAAAAAAAATTAAATAAGCTAGAATAATAACTAATAACTTCTCTCAAAGAGAAAGAAAATTTGAAAAATCCCATTAAAAACTATTTGCAAAAAATCAATTCTATTTCAAACAACAAGTAATTTTGTTTTTGGATTATCATGTACCTATTCCTTGACAAAATTTCTACAAATGTAGAAAATACTGTTTGGAAACTACTTCTGCATGCATACTTGCCTAATTCAATGACTTGAAACCTACTGCTAGAGGAAAAGGTTGTAAGAAATTAGAAAAATTGAAACAAGATAACTACAGAATAGCTTATATGTTTCTCCCACCTTCTCTGTGTGAGTTCTCTGCAGCTTCTTTAAGTCTTTTGTTTTCTTCTTCTAGTTTCTTCAGCTTTAATTCCTGTTCTTTTATGAGCTGTTTTGTTCCCTCAAATTGCTGGACCACAGCTTGGTATGCCTTGTTCAGAGACCAATTTTCTTGTTTTAGCTCTCTGAATTTTACTTTGCCTATATTCTCCCATACTTGCCTTGCCCGAACAGACACATCTGTAATGTCACAGAACAAGGTATTTAAATACTAGCCAGACTGGAACAGGAGTTTCAGCAAATTAAAATCCATTTTTTCTAATATTAACATTATATTGAGTGATACTTTATAAGATCTAAATCAGTATCCAGACTGGAATAGGAGTTTCAGCAAATTACAATCCATTTTTTCTAATATTAACATTATATATGAGTGATACTTTATAGGATTTAAATCAGCTCATGGCTCCCAAAAGGTAAGACCAGAAATAATTTTGAAAAGTGGATTTGGAAAGAAAGCTGTGGAGTGGCTGCAAGTTCCCATCTTTTCTCTCAGACACTAAAAACATTCATTCTTTTAATGTAAAAGACAGTGTCAGCACATCTCTCTCTCCCAAACATCAGTGACTGGAGAGGTGAAAGTGAAATGCCCACTGCAATAAGCAAAGTGTTTGTGCCCTGCAGGGACTAGTCAGTATTCTTGATCCCTGCAAATTTTAACCACCCACCCAATGAAAGCTTTACATCCCTTCCCACTGAACAGCTTCAGTGTTACTGAATAGAAGTTACTGACCAATTCTTAAAAAATTAAACTTTTAGATTATCTGCCAAACTCTGGATATGTAGTCGCATCAGTAAAACTGATTTTCATTTATACATGCATATTAATTAAGTGAAAATGTCTAGCAAAGTCATTGAAAAGTCCAAAGTACCTGGAGATGGTGGAGGTTTGTCATGTATCAGATTTTCAGCTACTGATTTTTCCTCCTAGCAAAGAAATAAAAAATGAGGTAATCTGCTTTAACAGCATCACTGCTGAAAAACTTAAATAAAATTTTTAAAGGAGTTTATTTTATATCAACAAAATTGAAGGTTGGATTCACTGCTGATAATACACAACTTATCATCTAGTCATCTAGACATCATTTAATCAATTATCACTGCCATCAGTCACTTGTGGACACCTGAAACTCACTATTATCTTTAGTAGTCAGAAATGTTACAGTTCTCAAACCAGTTTTTTTTACAGCTGACATAAAAGTCACAAACACAAAGCTTCTTGATGAAACAGGAACGGTATTCTTCCCACTTGTTAGTCTGTAGAGAATAAGACTTTAGAGTAGTCAATTATGTCAGTTCCTAACTGGGTATCAGCAAATAAATTAAAATGTAAAGTGTTTTTCATAGTTGAAGAACTTTGTTCTTGCTTTGCTGGAAAAAAATTGAAAATATTTGTACATTTTCAGAAGGGAAAGAATTGCAGTGTCATTTATGCTAATGTATTTACTTGAGGTGAAGGTGATGTAGAGACTTCCTCCATGTTTCTATGAAACAGCAGTGAAGTTTTGTAAAGATATGCTGTCACTAATTTAACACTGATGACACTGAGTGACACCAATGACAAAATGAGACAAAACTCATGAACAATTTCAAAGAAAAAGATATGTGGTTAAGAACTTGTAAAAAAAGTTCTGATAATAATGGAAGAACTGACCATTTTCATAAACAATTTTTTGGCAAGTTGATCTAAGAAACGAAATTTTTGGGTATTCTTTTTCAAGCTTATGAAAGCAGTCAGATCAGCTCAAATAGAAAACTGTACAAAAATGCAGTAAAACCAGACTCAGAATTTGAAAATTAACAGTATGAGCTATCCCTTGCTGTAGCATGTTTGCTCTCATTCTCAGTTTCTTTCTTGCACATGAGGAGTAATTGACAATATACTATAAAAAAAAAACCCAACAACTTTTGAATGGCTCATTTACCTACATAGTAGTAGTATTTTTCAAAAGGAATGATTAGCCATTCTTGTATCCCAAAGGAAAAATATTCCATAGTGGCCATAAATTAGTTTTCTTTTACGTGACTGCAAACCTATCAGCTTTTTTATGACAGCCTATTTTCCAAAAAGCATCATAAATCAATCTTTATAAAAGTCTTACCTTTAAATTCAAGCCCAGATTTTGGTCTTCTGTTAAAGAAAAACAGATCTTTCAGTCAATTAGAACAAAAATCATTTTAAGTCCATAAACCACAAGGGTTCATAAGGATATATATGCACACATGTAATTAATGCAAATAAATGTAAGAAAGTCCTTCCCAAAGCACAGATTAGATCACTAATTTTCCATTAACTGTTTCATGGTCTATCAGGACACTGATATGAGACCTCACTTTACCTCACACTGGATAGGTGCAAGTATGGAAGAACTGAAGCTGTATTGTTCCACAGTTGGCTTCTGGGATAAGTTTAGAATTTGACTGAAGAACAAAGGAAATATTGTCACTGATTTTACTGGACTCAAATCCTACTGCATCTCTGAACAAAACAAGTGTAATTCTGACAGCTTTCAAGGCCTGCAGCAGTTACTGTCTACAAGAGGGATTAGAAACAGTGTATATATCCTACAATTTTCAGTTTAATGCCTTCACTTCCCAAACGACTTTATCAAAACAATCATTCTTTTTGAATATTGTTCTCTATGAAATAGAGAAATAAACAGAGAAATAGAGTCCACTAAATAATACTGGGATCCAACATCAATAAAATTTAGAAAGACACCATTTTTTGCAAATTGACTCAGTTTTGCTTCCTCTTTCCTATCCACTAGCTACAAAGCGCTACCATCTGTTGGGGATACAAAAAAGTCTTATAGAATAAGGGCATGACAGGCCTCTGTTCACTTCTGCTCATTTCTGACACTTCAGCTCATGGGAAAGCACTCTGGGAAAGCCTCAGCTAAGGGGATAGCAAAAACCAAGTTACAGAACCTAAAAACCAAGTTGTGTAAACAGAAAACAAGCCACACAAGCAGTGTGTGCTCAGCTTGTGTTTGGGATTCTGACTGGTCAGGGCACACTTGGACACTGTGAGATCAAAAAGGGGATGGGGAAAGGAAATGTGAACAGCAGCACCTGCAGGGGCAGGCACCACTGCATGTTTGTTCTGTTTCATGGGAATGGAAACAGGTAAGAGTTTACCCTCTGAATACAGCATTAAAAGGTTTTTTACAATAAATAATCTCCCTTTGCAGCTGCTATGGGGAATCTGTGTTTTTCATTCATCATTGCTACAACCATCCTCTGCAAAAACTGCATTTTCCAGCTCCAAAACTAATTCTTATTTCCCTATTCTTGATTTGAAAATAATAGACAAGATAATTATGCAAGAAAACTGCTACACCAGCACATTGGCGTTGCTCTATTGTTATAATATTTTTCTCCAAATATTCTATTGTTATAAGAAAATAGCCTAAGGACAGATCCAGTAACAACCCAAATGTCCCTAATCTAATGAAATGACTTATTGAAAAAAAAATATTTGTGAAGCTTAACAATTCAGTGCTTAGGTTGATAGCCTGAGACTGTTTATTTCTCTATTCTGAAGAAACATCCTGACACCAATAATCATACAACTTTTGTAAAAGGTATAAGCAACACTACTATCATGCCATTTGATTATTAAAAAACTCAAGAAGTTTTTACTACTGTTTTTCAGACAAGTAAAATAACTGATTAAAAATGTTTTTCTCTATCTCTAGCTTTTGGCTTGTTTTTTTTTTCCTTTTGAACACTGTTAGTTTCTACAGCTTCTACTTTTTTCCTTTTTTTTTTTTTGAACACAGTAGCACTCCAAAAAGTTCCAGATAACAAAACTGACTGCTTCAACAAAAGCATAGTAGAGAATGACTGCACTTTACAAGACAAGAGTTCACAAAACCTTTCTCCCTACCTCTTCATTTTACAGTGGCTGACAGTTCATTCCACAGTGAATACAGACCAATCTTTCCTCTATATGCAGGTTTTTAATTTCCTGTAACTATTAGAAATTGCTAAGTATTTAGTAGCATTTCTTTAACTGCCCTTTTAAAAAAGGAGTATAATATTACAATATAGTATCATTTTATTAATTTTTTCCCAATGGTATTAAAAGCATTTTGACTTAAAGTAAGTTTACTTACCTTCTATTTGTACACTTGACTTATCCACCACCACCTGACACTCAGTTTCATAGGAAGAAACCTTTTCCTTGTCAGCATTAGGAATAGGAGATGGTGGAAACTCTTCCTGCGTAAAAATAAGACAAACCTCTCTAAATCACGAGATCACTGTTAAAACAGCTCATGTACCTTGATACCTGTATGACACATTTAGTGTATTAACATCCCAGTCCCATTCAGAATTGTTCACCAATATTTTAAAATAGTAAGTGATAAGATTTGTTTCTTCTCTTGATTTCTTGGGGTTTTTTTTTGTGTTACTGTTGTTTAGGGTCCTATGTAAATAAAATCTAAACCTTACAATGATCAAGAGGAGGCTAGCAAGTATGAAGTGATTAGTTCAAGTATTCTCTGTCACCTTCTTTGGTTACAAGAGCCCATGAAATTATTCTCTATTTTCTTGTTTGCTGTGGTGTATGTGATCTTGATTATCAACCATTTATCCACAGTATCAGTGCTGTGAGGGATGAATGAACCATTATGAACCACAATTAACATTATCTTTCCTGGTTTGACCACTGATCACACACCAATGTTCCACATATTCTGCTCACTCCCCCCCTGCTTTTTTTCTGTGGTATTTTCAGGGTTTCTCATTGCAGGGAGGAAATGAGGAAATGATGAATCTGACTCTATGTTTTTAGAATTATTTATTATTTTATGATACTATATGCTATATATATATGATACTATATACTATATTATATTAAAGAATACTATACTAAACTATACTAAAGAATAGAGGAAGGATACAGACAGAAGGTTAACAAGGTTAACAAGATACTAACGAAAAACTCCTGACTCTCTCCAGAGACCCGACACAGCTGGACTGTGATTGGTCACTAAGTCAAAACAACTCACATGAAACCAATCAAACAATGACCAGTTGGTAAACAATGTCTAAACCACATTCTAAAGCAGCAATACACAGGAAAAGCAACCAGATAATTATTGTTTTAATTTTTCCCTAAGGCTTCTCAGCTTCCCAGGAGAAGAAATCCCAGCAAAGGGATTTTTCAGAAAATGTGACAGTGACACCCTTCCCTTCTCTTAGCAGCTACTGTCTCTGCACCTTGGGGTGTTTTATGGATTCTTTCACGTTTTGGGATTTGTGGTGTATGTTCTAAGACTGATGGTCATACTTTACTAGTGCTGGGTTTTTTTGAAGAGACATCTTTTAAGAGATCTTTTATTGCCTTTTTCGTACTCGGGTATTTCTTCCTGTTTGTTAAATTTTTGTCTCATTTTTGATTTAACTTTAAATGTGCCTTAGGAGTATTAAGTTCATTGCTGGTTAAGACAATCAAAAATTACAGCATACAAAAATTCCCTGGTCTTCAAGAAAACGTTAATTTATTTTGTTTGATTCTGAATCTCCCCATTTCTATATAGGCCTGTGCTCATTAGCACAACACTGAATATTTAACTAAGCTTTTACCATTTAACAGTAAAGTTACTAGTGCTTTTAACAAATCATCTACTATGTAAGTACCATGCTCAATATAAATTATTGGTTATTTTACAAGATTATGCATCATTATTATATACAATATAATTATGCATGATAATTACATACAATACCAGTGTGCTCCTAATAACCAGAGAGAGACTCTGTGACAACCAACAAACCTCCATAATTCATGTAAGAGTAAATGAATCACAAAAATTAGCACGTGAAATAAATATTCAATATGTCTGAAGAGTAAGAAGAGAATACAAAGCATCTGAAATATTAACATGCATTAATATATTAAAACATGGTAAAGGATCTAATGCATTTAAAAATCTTACCTTTTCAGTCTTGCAGGGAACAGCATAAGTAGCATTGGTGCTAAAGCTTCCTTCCCTTTTCTCATTACTCTGGCAGCTGGACACTGCCTCTTTATCAGCATCTGAAAGATATGTGTCCATGTCCTCATCTTCACCATAATTGCCCGATATTTCCAGGGACTGTAGAGGAGATCTGTCACAACCATCAAGGTTCCAGTTAGATCTGCAAAAAGCAATTTAATGCCTGTTTCAGCACTGCCTACTCTTCAAAATAACCCAACACTAGTAAAGTAGAACCACCAGTCTTACAATGTACACAAGTCCAAAGAGACACAGAGACATCTAAGCTTCTGTTAGCTGCAAACAAGGAATGTAGCTGTCTCGCTTTTGAGACAAATTTCAGGAGAAAACACACCAATGAGCATTTCCTCTAAAGAGAAAGAGCTTCAATAACTCCCTTTTCTTCTACCAATGAGAGAAATAGATACCAAGGGGTGAAAGGGAAAAAAAACTGGTTCCTAGCAAAAAAATAAGGGTGCCTGCAAGGCAGAGAACCAGAAAAAAAAGAAATAAATGCTAAATAGTGAAATTGCAGAGCCTTACCCCCCTTAGAAACCCCATGTCAGCCTTGGCTGGCAGCACTGCCCCCTCGGTGCAGTTCCAACTGCAGCCAGCGGGGGCGCTGCTGGCTCCCGGCCGGCAGCAGGGTGCGATGATTCCCCCAGGCTGCAGGGGGCGCTGTAGTGCGAGTCTGGCCATTGTCTGTCTCTGACCCAATGGAGAAGGCGCTGGCTGTGTCACACACACAGACAATGGCGGGCACAGCCAGCACACAGGGATGGAGAAGGTGCCAGCTGTGTCACACGGACAATGGCGGGCACAGCCAGCACACAGGGATGGAGAAGGTGCCAGCTGTGTCACACGGACAATGGCGGGCACAGCCGGCACACAGGGATGGAGAAGGTGCGGCAGCTCGACAATGGCGGGGCACAGCCGCACACAGGGATGGAGAAGGCGCTGGCCGCGTCACACAGACAATGGCGGGCACAGCCGGCACACAGGGATGGAGAAGGCGCTGGCTGTGTCACACACACAGACAATGGTGGGCACAGCCGGCACACAGGGATGGAGAAGGCGCTGGCTGTGTCACACACACAGACAATGGCGGGCACAGCCAGACACAGGGATGGAGAAGGTGCCAGCTGTGTCACACGGACAATGGCGGGGCGCACAGCCCAGGATGGAGAAGGCGCTGGCCGCGTCACACAGACAATGGCGGACAGCCGCACACAGGGTAGCACACACAGACAATGGCGGGCACAGCCGGACACAGGGATGGAGAAGGCGCTGGCTGTGTCACACACACAGACAATGGTGGGCACAGCCGGCACACAGGGATGGAGAAGGCGCTGGCTGTGTCACACACACAGACAATGGCGGGCACAGCCGGCACACAGGGATGGAGAAGGCGCTGGCTGTGTCACACACACAGACAATGGCGGGCACAGCCGGCACACAGGGATGGAGAAGGCGCTGGCTGTGTCACACAGACAATGGCGGGCACAGCCGGCACACAGGGATGGAGAAGGCGCTGGCTGTGTCACACACACAGACAATGGCGGGGCACAGCCGGCACACAGGGATGGAGAAGGCGCTGGCCGCGCACACAACATGGCGGACAGCCGCCACAGGTGGGGCGCTGGCCGTGTCACACACACAGACAATGGTGGGCACAGCCGGCACACAGGGATGGAGAAGGCGCTGGCCGCGTCACACAGACAATGGCGGGCACAGCCGGCACACAGGGATGGAGAAGGCGCCTCCATTACAAACTCACAGTGGCAGCCAGTCCCCGTGCCCCTCTGGATAGCAAAAGGGGGTCTAGAAGGAAACCTGAGAGCAGCACACCCAAGCAGCATGGTGGACTTCCCCAGGACAGCAAGCAAGAGGCAGCAGAAACTCAGCAGCTGTAGCTGAACTTTTTACCTCCTGCAAGGGAGGGGCAAACAGCTCCACTGCAGGGAAAACCCCAGAGCAGCAGCCAGGACACTGCGGAGGGCACTGGGCAGCAGCCCCAGCTCCCAGACACGGCAGAGAAACTCCCCAGGACTGCTCACTGGCCTTGGCTGCTCCCTGGGCTGTGCAGAGGCTGGGGGCAGCACCAGCTGGAAGCAGGGTGTTCCCAGTCCTGGTGGGCACACACTGGCTCTGGGCTTCCTGAGAGCGGAGCAGCAAAAGAGGCCAAGATCAGTGCCAAAGCAAAAATAACAATAATTAAAAAAAAAAAACACAAAAACCCCAAAACAATAGAACAAAAAAAAACAACGACAAAAAGAAGCAGCAAACCCCAGAGAAACAGCAGGATCCCTGGTCAGTGTGTCCAATGGAACAAGCCCATTCCTCTCACACTGCCCCAAACTCCCTCCAGACACCCCGGCTCAGCTCCATTCTTCTCAACAACTCCAGAGCCAGGGAGGGTGGGAGCTGAAGCAGGGACAGCAGCCACCCTGGGCACAAACTAAACCAAACAGATCAAAAACCCCAAATGGTATGGGATAATAAACCATCTCCAAGACAGTGTCAATGTGTATACTCTAAACCAGATAATTAACACTGGTACTACCTTTTCCTCTCTATCTTAAAATGACAGATTAGAGACAGTTCTTAATTCTACCAAAAAGACAGTCTGAAATAATCATTTTGGCACAAAGGAAATATCTTACATGTAATTCAAGTGATTCCTCAGTTCATCACGTTCTGTAAAATTGATCATCATTTGACAGAAATAGTATGTGATTTTAGTTATGACTGTTGTACAATCAAAATCTACCTCTCTGAAGATTGTATGTGTGACACCACTTTACAAGAAACAGAATAAGGATTGTTAGACACTTCAGACTGAAGAAAAAAGTAAGTAGCAGTAACAACAGGAAGTCTGCTGTCACTCTGGTAAAATTGACCACCGAGAGATTCCAAGGTATCATTTATCATCACAATTTAAGGTATCAAACCAGAAAGCATACACTACCCTATTCCAAGCTCTGTGACTGTTGCATATGGCTCCAAACATTCTTGTTCCAAGAAGGTGGAATCACTTTCAGAAAGGGATCTCTGCCGAGGCTGAGGAATAGCAACAGTGCGCCCTGTTAGTGTTGTTGCAAGGATTGCTGCTGCTAGAGCAGACCTGGAAGGAAACACAATAAAGCAATGAAGCAGTACTGATGCTTTCTCTGTGCTCCACATTTTATAACTTTTCCCTTGCAAAATGTCTTCTCTATTTAATCAAAGCAAAATGTTCACAGTTAACAAGCATAAATACCCCTGAATGCTGTGGGACTGGTTATAAACTATAACCTCCCCCCAAAGTAAAGCACAAAACAGTAATGCACCTATCCAAGAGTAAGGTACAATATCTACTGGTTTTCCCAAATCCCATGCATGAAAATCATGGAATACACCAAGTTACTTTCCCAAAATTCACATCAATAATTTACAGAATTTAGCACTCACTTTAGCCATAACAATACCACCTTGTGTTGTGTTGAAAAGGTCTTCCATGTCCTGCTATTTTGTCTCCATTATTCCCTACTCTAAACCTTTTACTGATGACTCTGAAGTTGTTAATAAATGTTGGCACACTGCAAACCAGGACAAGCAAGCAGAAGTGCCTATTTGTGTGATGCTGTGGAGTACAGAGAAGGGTATGATGGAAAGGAAAAATAAGTAGTAACTAAGATTAAAGCAGTGAAATGCTGAGAACTGTAAAATGAATGACAAGAACTTGAGGCCAAAAAAGGAAGAAGAAATTAATTAGAATTAAGTAGGAATGTTACAGACACTAAAAAGGCCATGGAAAACAACCAGAATGCAGAAAAAACATAGAATAAAAACTGTAAGAAACTACAACTTAAAAGAAAAATACATTGCATTTTTCCAATCCAGAGTGGTGTTACATGCCAGGTTTTTAAGTCCCTGTTATGGTAGCAAGGCTTAATTTCTGTTTTTCTAATGAGCTAACATTTCCTGACTCACAGCGCTTGTGCTGCTGCAGTCCTACACTCTACTGTAGCAGCCAAATTAAAAATTCCACTAACTTTAAATAGTCCATTTGTCTTTAATTGACTCAGACAAGTCACATGTTCACAACAGTTACTCTCCTGAATATTCACCATGCTTAGGAGTGGGGAAAAAAAGTTCAGAGTGAGAAATTTCCCCCCTTACAAACACATTATTTTTATGAAAAGTTTTGTAAATATTGTAAAGACATGCAATTCTTCTAATCATATTTTTCTAGTATGCTACAATACCTGATGAAACAACAAAAACTATTTTAAAAAATAAGAAAAAAAATTTAAAAACCCCAAAAAGCAACACATACCTGGGCCTTTCTGGAGAAGGGTTTGGACTACGAGGGGGAGGGGTGCGGGGAACTGCAGGTTTAGGAGCTATGGTAGCAGCAGGGACCAGGCCATGAGCTATGTGTTTCTAAATGATTTAAAATAAAATTAGTTGACAATGATTTTAAGGATTACAATGAGAAAAAACCACAGAACTGAATGTGCACGGAAACTAACAATGCAAAATATAAGAAGGAAGAACAATTACATGCAATTAATGTAAACAGAAGACTTGAAATGGCTTTTCATTCCCCTTAAAGTCAGAACACCATGTAAAGCTGGCAAGTTCCTTTCACATTTATCTACAGCTGCTCTTGAAGGTTAGAAATGTGATTTACATGAGACCCATGAATGTACATTTTCTATCCACTATATCCCAATTTGCAAAACCAGAATTTGAACTTACTCATCTTTTTCCTATAGATACACAAGAAAAACTGGACTAGAAAATAACTTTTCTCAAAATATCAGAATGCGGCTTCAGAGTAACAATATGAGTCCCCTTCTACAGTTTGTCAATCCTCAGTCACAGCAGTATGAGATGGGAAAAAAAACCCTCGCTACCACTAAGTCTTGCAGTCAAAGGTTCAACCTTAATTATAAAAAAATTTAAAAAACAATACTTTTTTTTTTCATCAGCAAGCACAATTTTTTTTTTTATGGTATAACATTAAATACCAGCTCAGAAAAACTGGGACCAGAGCTCCTACAAAAGTACTGTGAAGGGAACTGGATACTGGCTGAGGTTGAAGGGAGCTCTGGAGATTGTCCAGCTCAAGTTCCTGCTCAAAGCTGGGTCACCCACGAGAGGGTTGCTTGGTGTCCTGTCCAGTCTTGTCCTGTGTATCTCCAGCCTGGACCAGTGCTGAGCCACCTCACAGTATTTTATTATTATGTTTAAGTTAATTGTCTGCGTTTGAGTTTGTGCTTATTACCTCTTGTTCTCTCTCCAGGCATCAGAAAATACTATGCCATAATAATCCATCACGTTTGGGCAGATGTTACTTTTCTACGGAGTGAAACAGGCTAAGTTCCTGCTATTTCTGCTACAGATCTTTTTCCCCCCAATCATTCTTTAATTCACTTCTCCAACAGGAGAATGAAGATGCAGACTGGGAAATATTTCTGGTTTTTTATGAAGTCACATCAAATAATTAAATGGTGCATTAAAAGACTGCCTTTTTCCTCAGTCATGCAAACGCACTGCTCCCTAGTTCTGCATACGTGTCTGGCATGCACCATTTCTTCTACTACAGGCTGTTGACTGTAGACACGACTATGACTGACCCTACTGAAACTACCAGGGAACACAGCTGAAGTAAAAGTCATCCCACGGTAAAAGGGTGACAACAACAGAAGATCAATACTTTCACTGTAGTAATAAACAAAAATTCAGTTAGTTCAAGTACGTTAGAAGAGAACACCGGCACAACTGCTGACAGCCGTACAGCCTTTGTCTGCTTTGGGCAGCCGGTCAGAATTTTTATCAGCTCACTTTACAGTGAACGGCGCTTCGAGCATCGCCCCGGCAAGCGCTGGGAGCGAGCGAGCTGCGCTGCCAGCCCGGCCAGAGGGGAGAGGAGAAAAGGGAAGGGAAGGGAAGGGAAGGGAAGGGAAGGGAAGGGAAGGGAAGGGAAGGGAAGGGAAGGGAAGGGAAGGGAAGGGAAGGGAGAAGGGAAAAGGGAAAAGGGAAAAGGGAAGAGGGAAAGGGGAAAGGGGAAAGGGGATAAGGGGAAAGGGGATAAGGGGAAAGGGAAGCTCGGCGTTCCTGAAAAGCCAGGCAGGCCCGGGACTGAGGGAAAGGAACGCACCAGCCCCCAGACACCATTTTGTCTTGGTTTGGGCTTCACATTTTCTCCCCGATTTTCACTTTAAAGTGCTCAGCGATTACCGGCATCAGCCGCAAAAGCCACCGCCGGCCCCAGCCGCGCACAGAACCCTGTGTCCTGCTGTCCCCGCTCACGGTCACGGAGCCCCAGGCTAGGAGATGTGATACTCACGAAGGGGCCCCTGCGGCCTCTTCTGAACAGGAACGCCATCAGGACGGGACGGCTCCAACCACCGCCTCACGGCCGCCTCCTCGCCGCGTCGGACGCTTCGCCTTCGCGACCCGCCTGGAAACAAAGCCACGGCGGATTTGCTGCGGGCCCGAGCTCCTCCACTCAGCATGGGCTTTACTCACCCTCGCTCGGCCGTAGCAACAGCTCCGGGTGCGGCCCGCCCTCCGCTCCTCCTCCGCCCGCGGCCTGCCGAGCTCCCGCTGCCGTTTCCCGGTACCGCTGCCCGGCGGGCCCTTGGCTGCCGCGGGCGGCTCCTCTGGGCCGGGCAGCGCCCCTGCGGCCTGCGCCGTGGGATGTGTGTCGGTGTGGTACCGGCTTGTCTGTGGTGCTTGTACTTTAGTTCATGCCTTAGCCTCCAAGTCAGAACACCGCGTACAACTGGCAAACCTGAACATAATCTCTCCCGCCTTTTAATAGTTGGTCTGGAGACTTCCACCAGCTGAGGGATGGAGGGGCCTCTGGAGCTGGCTTTGTAATTCAGGAAGATTTCCACCCAGCAAGTTGGATGAAGGTATGGAAAAGGTAATGTGGGTTTTTTCACCATCTGTGTGTTTTAATTCAGGCTGAGTGGTAAAGCTGAAAGTGGAATTTGCAAGCCAGCACAACAGCCTGTATTAAGTGAACGGAGCTGCTGGCCGATTATGATATGTTCACCTTAACTGTAAGGAAACTTGAGGAAGTAGGCAGTGCCTCTTCCAGAATATTGCATCCTAAGTTTATTATTAAAATTTATAAGCTTGCAACAGGTTTGTAAAATGTGTTGCTGTTTTTGCACGTTTCTTTCTAGGGTGTAACTGCTACTGAAGGAGGATTTGAAAGGAGGGCTGATGACAACCAAAGCAAACTCTCCTGTGACAGCAGGATCTATAGTTGTCCCTTTGGGGCATATGATTGGAAATGAGAAGTGGAGAGGCTCAGAGCTAGCCCAAAGGCTACAAGGTAAGCACAAACTGGAAGAGGAAAAGCAAGTCAGGCAAAACATTCTCCTCTATTGCCCAGTAAGGTTGAGAACAGCTGGAATATGCTTTAGCCTGTGCCTGACTGGTCCCATATTTGTGGTACAGACTGTGTTAGCAGGCTGAAAGATCCCGTTTGTTTGTCATATATCTGTGTGATCAGCTCAGTTTCCAGAGCACTGCAGGGAAGCAGTAGAATCTGCTGTTGTGGGGCTTTACAGATTTGCATCTCCACTGAGCTCCCTTGAATTTACCTCCAAACTCTGCTACTGTCTTGCTGGCACAACAAACTAAATTATGATGCTCCCTCCAGAAAAGCATGTGATATTTTTGTTCAAGTCCAGAGTTTATTGGGCAGCTTTAGTACTTTTAAATCTGTAGATTGGAACTGCTATTAATTTGCATTACTAAAGACATCACACAGTAGTTCAGACTGCTTGTAATAGATTTACTTAAAGGGAAAAAGGCTTTCTATAAAGTTCATTATCAAGTCACTAGAATTATTGACACTTATGGAAGGCTGTGCTGTGAAATAATTGTTAGTATATTTTTAACTACTGTATTTTTTCTTCCAACACTTTCACCCTAAGGGAAAGTTAGACTCATCTTTGAAGATGGCTTGGGACTGGTGGACTTTCATCTTCCAAACAGAACTTGCATTTTACTTATTTCTGAAGCAGATTTGGTTGCAGGGGATGAATTCAAACGAAGATTGGTTAGGTTTAGAAATGTAAGTGCTGTATAAAGAGAAGTCTTCACTTGATACTTGTTTATTCCATGCTTCTGAAAACATTCTTCTTGTGTTGTTTATTTTTAAAATTCCATTTGAGATGACCTTTTAGGATAATTTTCACCTGGAAACAGAAAAATTCTGCAGCTGTATTAAGCCTCTGTCCTGTTTCTGCAACTTACATTCTTCCTCTGATTTGCTATTAGGCAGTTCATACTTGAAAGAATTTCTCTGTTACATTGCATTAAATTGTCATTAACAAGGTTTTTCCTAATATCTTTTTCCTTTCAATACAGGCCAGCAGTCTTAGGGGAATTGTAATCGTAGAGAAAACCCCAATCAGTGATCAGTACTACCTAGGAGTACAAAAACTTGTGGTACTTGAACTTGGCATGGTGTTGCTTCCTGTGGCAAATCAAGGAGAAGCTTCTCAGCTTATTATTCAACTAGTAAGTTTCTGTGTTATATTAAATTATGAGATGTATAGCAAAGCAGGTAGATCTCCCCAATGGTCATTTCAGAGAGAATACACAGGATCTTAAAGGAGCACAACATCATTTGAATGTAAGGAATAGAGAATACATAGGAGCAAAACATCATTTGAATGTAAGGAATAAATCTTCTGCAACAGTGGTACAGTAGTAGAGTTCAGTGGAAAGAAGGCTGATTTGGGAACAAAGAAAAAAGGCTGAAGAATATGATCCTGGATTTTTTAAATGTAATCTTGTATGAGGTGCCACTAGGTAGCATTAGGGAAATGTCACTGTCAAAATCAACTTGAGACTTTGCTTTCTCTAAGGCTGGGGAAACTGTTATGAAATTGTTTCTTGTTACCCTTTCTTACCCTTCTTCTTACCCTTTCTCTGACTGCATCCAAAAGGTGACAAAAACAATTGTTTTCATTTGTTTTTGCTATTAAGGAATTGTTGGTTTCTGTGGTGGTGTTCACAGGGGTCCCAGGATGAGAGAAGACACAAGAATGTTGACTCCATGTTTCAGAAGGCTGATTTGTTATTTTATGATATATATTAAAAGAAAATTATATATTAAAACTATACTAAAAAGAATGGAAGAAAGGATTTCATCAGAAGGCTAGCAAGGAAAGGAAAGGAATGGAATGATAATAAAATCTTGTGACTGACCAGAGAGTCTGAGACAGCTGGACTGTGATTGGCCATTAATTAAAAACAACCACATGAGACCAATCAAAGATGCACTTGTTGCATTTCACAGCAGCAGATAATTATTGTTTACATTTCATTTCTGAGGCCTCTCAGGAGAAAAAAATCCTAACGAAAGGATTTTTCATAAAATATGCCTGTGAGAGGTTTCTTAGTGAGGTTTTGTCAAACTGCATCCCATAAGGGAGCACACCTAAGGAGGCAGTTTGTATTTACACCTTCCTGGCGATTGCACTGAGTGCTGAGAGATGAAGCCGGGCAAGCCGTGGCCGCAGGGCTGTGGCAGGAGCGCTGGGTGTCACTGACTGCTCTCTCTGGCTGCAGGTGCGGGAGCAGAGCCGGGACCGCGGCTCCAACCCGTTCGTGGGCAGGCAGCGCGCCCGGCCGGCAGAGCCCGCGGTGCTGCAGGCGCTGCAGCGCATCCCCGGCGTGGGCAGAACAAAAGCTCTGCTCTTACTGCAGCGCTTCGGGAGCATCCATCGCCTCTGCAACGCCGACAGCCAGGAGCTGGAGCAAGCAGTTGGACAAACAGCAGCACAACAGATTTATACTTTTTTACATTCCTGACGTGCGCGTGCAGTGGTATTTTGCAAAACGAAAATTTGGGATTTTTCTTCTGAATTGTAACATTTTGGTTTTAATAATCACGTATTATGCTGATTTCTGTAATCATGGCTAGCAGCAAGGGGACTCTGATGCTTCTTTTTTACATCTGCTCTGTTCATATAGATTAAGCTGTGCAAATTGCCTTGGAAAGAAGTCTGTATTTTGCATCTGTCTGGAACAAATAAAAAACAAGAAAGCTGTCTTTTTCAGCATCCGTGTTACAAAATGGAAGAGCAATCTTTGGTCTTCCAGAAGAAAATCACCATATGAATATGTGCATAGTAACTTCTCAGTAACTGGAAATATGTTACATGTGTTTAAAAAGTTAGTATATATTGCTTTATAGTAACATTTTTGATTTATAATGTTTGGTAGTTCCTGTGGAAAGTCCTATTGGAAAACACATTTGACTTCTCACTAACTTATTGATCTGGTCACCCTCTGGTTCATGGGTCATTAACAAATTTATTCCCATGTGTCTAATATCCAAAATATTGGTTAATTCATGTTGTTCTTCTGAATATAGGTTGGCATAATAATAATAATAAATTCCAAAATATTTTTATAAATTACAACTTCTAATTTGTTAATTATACTATCAATCATACTATTATATACACTACAAAGAAAATAATATGGGAAACTTTGAACAAAATTCCTAATTCATACTACTGTTCCAGTATTAATATTTTGAAAATCTATTTGTAAAGAGGATTGGTTTTCCTGACATCTTGCATTTTATTTTAAGTTTTATTTTTATCCTATTTTCTAAGGGTAAAATTGCCTTTTGCCTTGAGGAGGTGTGAGAAAATCATCTCTCATACCATTTGGGAGTTTGGACCACAACAGGAAGGCAGCTGAGTAGGCTTTTCCACTCCCTGCTGTGGGAGCCTCTGAAAGTCCCCTCCCTCTTACACTGGTTAGCATGGACAGCAGGTGGACCTGCTATTTATATTGATTCTGTACTTGGGATGAAAATTTTTCTGTAACTTAGACATAATTATTTCATTTAGTGAATAATAAACATCAGGATTTCCAAAAGTACAGGAAAAGATACTACTTTTTTATTTTCAGGTAACTAGGGAGTACTTTAAGCATCTTTATACATGGGTTTGCTCAGATTTTATTCCTCTAAGGTTTTGTCACTTTGCTATGAAGACTGGATTTTACATCTAAAGGCACGTGGCTGTTATATTGCAAGACAAACACCTTTTCCCTATGGAAATGCTCAGTGCATTAAATACAGTTCAGCTGAAGTAGTAACAATTAATTTTAATGGAGTTACAGGCTGTGCTACTAATCCATTGCTAACCTTTCTTTCTAGGGCCTTACACATCCTTGTGGGTAGACACTTGGTACAAAAATTCCTGTGGCCTGAGCAGGAACATAAGGCACACACTCCTTTCACTGCCAGTTGAGTTAGCTGTTGGCTACCACTCAGTGTAGAACAGAAAACTAAAGAGTATTTATATGGCACCTGAGAGGTCCACATTTTTACCTGAATTGAGGGGTGTGTTTTAAATTTTAAAAAGCCAAGCTTTCCTCAAGCGAGTGTGATAATGGGAAGGGAAAGACAATTGTTCAAGAGCTAAGAGGGAAGGATTTCCAGGAAGACTATTGTAGTGGTTTAGGAGAAATGAAGAGCTGGAAAGATGATTGCTGTGACTTTGCTAAAGGCTTGGGGTACTTGGATAGCAATTTCAGCACCCAGGCAAAGTAAATCTCATCTGTATGGAATAGTGTGAGGCAGGGCTGTGCAGATCAGGGTCTGCCTGCTGCTTGTGTGTGTAAAAGAAGCACTACTACCAATACACCCAAAGAGTAACTGCTGAGGATAGGCAAGTCACAAGGAATTTACAAGTTTTTAATGTACCCTTTACAGGGAAACTAGAAATATGTTTACTCTCTTTGTAAGGAAGTTGGTTTTAAACTCTTAGTTGATATTGCACAATACAGGAACTTTTAAGAAAAGTATCTTAGATCTCTCTAAGCAACATTAGAGAAACGCACAAAAGTATGGCAACAGTAAATAGGAAAAACCTGTAAATTATGCTTTATCATCCAAGCTGCAGCAGAATTAAAAAGCTACTAGTAAATGGCAGCATCTGATTTTTATTCTTAAATAAGGGTCATCAAGATATTTACATCTACTACATAAGAAATTAAAAATAAATGAGAACTTTAAAGTTTACAGCAAGATGCAGATTTTTGTGTACATTTTAAGTATCTATCTACTCTGTAGATGGCAAAGTTAACTAACACTACAGTGTTAGCAATTTTCAATTAATTTAAGGAAACAGAAGAATCTCAAAGAAATGCTCACCAGTTATTTTTTGTCCCACTCCTTACTCTACATACAGCTTGCTCATTAATTTTTCCAAGGGCAGAAGATTTTTTTTTGCTTGATGTGATAGTAAATAAATATCCTGCCACTCAGCACAAGTACTTCTTTTATCATACTTTAAAGCATCACCGCAATTTATGTGCCCTTGAATCAATGTATTATAATATGTCCATTTTGAGATTTGTTTCACAGCTATCCATTTTATCAAGACAAGTGAGATACAAGTCTTAAGGTAAGTAGGTTAAAAAATATTTGGAATAAAGCCTGTTTTTAACAATTGGATCAACAGGCATTTAAAATGTTACCTATATCAGAAAAAAGAAGAGAGTAAAAGCCTTTTGGAGTTCTTTACCTTTTAAATTTTCAGCTTTGTAATTCTATTCCAGAATTAAATGACCTGTTCAGTAGGCTACACCTAGTTCTGTGAGGAAGCACCTCTGCATAAAAACCTAACTCTGTGACACTGTTGCTTGGCACAAGACTTGTTTCTCTGAATAATCATATTCCTTCTCACCTGTGCTTTGTTAAGATAATTCTTCAAAGTAATGTTAAGTGATTTATTATTGACTCTAAACTTTAGGAGCAAAATCATTCTTTAATGTGTCCCCTCTTATTTTGCATTCAGCATCAAGTTTGTAATAAATAACTCCCATCTAGCATAGTTATGACTATTTTTATGAAAAATCAGTCGTAACTGTATTTTGAACTCCCAAAGGAGTCCAGTCCTCATGTAAGCAATTCTGTAATCTTCATCTTGTTATTGCATACTTCCCAAAGGACTTCATTCTAACCTTCAAATACTTCAGTTTTACAGTTTCTGACAGCTTCTGACCACAAGTGGCTCAATGCACAGCAAATGAAGTCACCAGTATTTGTCTGGGTTTAAACATACGTATGTGAAGATAAAATTCATCAATATTTTTACATTTTAAACAAAAGTCACATTAAGAGATACTTCCGAAAGATTCAGTACAATGAACTTTCTGTATTGAAGAGTGTGAAGGGAGAAAGCTTCTTCTTAATCTGAGAGCTTCCAGCCACAGCTGAAGGAAGGCAGAGTGTACTTGCAGCTTTCTGTCTGTTTTTAGTTCCCCAGCTGAGAAAAGGGAGTTTTAGTGGGGCTTTCTTGGTCTGATCAATTTTATCTTCGTCCATGGCTAAACAGATTAAGGAGTATGTCTTCTGCATTCCCATAGAGTAAGTTGCACTCTTGCTATGCTGTGGGAAAGAGAGAAGCATTTTAAGAATCAGTCATCCAAAATGGGTCAAAATTTTGAGAATAACAAAAGGTTGCTGTGCAAACAGTTTTCCAGGGCAGACTGCAGCAAGCTTTCTGTGCTAATGACATTGCTGAGCACAAGGCCCTTCAGAGTGCTGTCACCCTCTGCAAAGCATAAAGGAATCTGTGATTTTTTTCTTGGGTTGTTAGACATTTACTGGCTTCTAGCATAACTATTTAATATACACAGTGACCTCCCTACAAAGCTCAAGTGTGTAATTCCTGCACAGATGTGAAGGGGAATACTTTTGCTGTCTTTGGGCAGGTTCTATAATGATCACAACTACAGGAGCTCCTGTGTGACATTCCCCTGGGATACCTGTAAGGCACAGCCTTCTCTGTCTCCTCTTAGCTTTGCCCTGAAGCAATTTGATTATATTCCAGCCTTTTCTTTCCAGTTGCAACTTGCAATGGCAGATGCATAATTCCTTATTTTCAATAAGGAAAACCAATTTTAACAAAACAAGAAAACCTAACAGCAGCAGGGGCACCTTAATAGCTTCTCAGGCAACATTACTTGAGTGTCTAATCTTGCCAGGGAATGTTGAAAGCATGAAGCAGTGGATTTAGCTGAACTACAGGTTCATTCACACAATGACTAAATTATTTAGAGCTTAATACTTTTTAACCTTGTGATGACTTTTCCTTGGTCAAAAGCTTCTATAGTAGCTTTGTAACTGACTAGACAGTTAAAAGTTCACCAAAAAAAATACATACAATTATCCATGATCTAATACAAAAGTCACAGATCATTTAGAATAACAGTGCATAGAAAATAAACATGTGGTCTAGGCTGTTCTATTTCATTCCATTATTGTTTCATTGTGGTTTTTCCCCTGATGAAGAGGGTAATGCCTTCATCCTCTGGGACAAGTTAGGGGAAATAAACTAGGTCTTGAAATTTTTCATGCAATTAATCTAAGTAGCTGCACTACAAAAAATCCCACCACCCAACCATTCTTAAGCAGACAGACTGCTTTAGCTTGCTAGGTCACAATGGTTTAAACAGATGGTTTAAAACTGAACACACCTCTGAAGGCTTTATATATTCCCAGGCTGAGTGGGATATCTGACTACAGGAAAGTAAACATTAACCAGGAATGCAAGGCAGGCAAATGACAAAACTCTGATATCAAATCTACCAAACAAATTTCCCTCATTACATACCAAAGATGCTGCTGTATCCTGGCAACTGATAACCTCCATCTCCACAGGCTGCTTTCCCACACTTTTCAATTTTTCCAGCACTTCATTGACACCAAGCCACTTGCAATCCACGCCAGCAACTGATACAATGTAGTCACCTTCTTTTAGGCCTGCTGACTGTCAAAAAATTGGGCACAGGTTATTACCCCGAATTACAAAGACATGTAAAATGCTTTTGTCATCACAGAGTATCTGCCCCAAAGGCATTTCACTCTTAGATGCTACAAACCCATTCTCTAGCCACACATGTGCAACTTTCTCAAGTACACAAACTACCTCTGGAGTTACCATTGATGTGATTCTGCTATACTCAAATGCTGGCTGTTTTTATGTTCTTTTCACTTTTCTCCTTAAGTAAATGAACCCTGGGTTTTGCTATGCTATTGTATTTTCCTGCAGTGTGTAATTATTTTTCTTCATTATTTTTATTTGTATTTCTGTGATTACTTCTGCCTTTTCTGTAAGTAAACTGCTTTTCACTGCATGCTGCTTTATCACTTTGGATTTTCCCTGAAAGAACAACATTACTAGCCAATAAAACATTCTTGCCCTTCTTTCCTTAAGCAAACACTACACCTTGCATTCCCTTCCTGATCCTTATTCTTGATGCTACCTTTTAAAATATTTATCCCTTTTAACTTCCTGAATAAGACAGGAAGTAACATTTGCTTTTATTATTTGTGACTTTTTAAGAATGAACAGAGAAAGAATCAACTCTAGTTTCATGTGATGTTGGGGATATGGATACTTTAACAATTCGCAGCATATATATCACTTAAAATGCATTCAGATTATAAGAATTAACTATCCTAATGTATAGAACTCAATAAATACTCCATCCACAAGTATGAACTAGCTAAAGGTACATTTTAATGCTAGAGTCTGCAGAGAAATTGTTCATATCACACCAGTATACTTACTGCTGCAGGACAAGCTGGATCAAGACAATAAACCTGTACTGGTGACCCTCCTTTCAGACTGAATCCAAGCTCTCCTGCTTCATGGTGGAGGCAAATGGTCCGTGGGGCTGTCCATCTCTGCTTGGCTGAGAACACTGTCAGTGGGCCCTGCAGGGAGCACAACAGCAGGCATATTGTGCTTTACTGTCACTTGTAAGTCAGCATTTCTGGTTTTGTAAGTCATAATGCTTTAAGCTCATCTATTGTAGATTTTACCCAGGTTAACTCCCAGCTAATTCCCTGGAAATGCAAAGGGATTTCTTGACTGTTCAGCTGGTACTTCAGACAGAGTGGGATAAAGGCAACTGCCAGGTTGTTCAGGATCTCTGTTAAGGTGTGCAGAATCTTCTGGCTGCATAGGCTGTAAGGTCCTGTGTTACTCCATTTGAAAGGAGATAAAACTGATTCATGGAACCTTGCATATTCTGATCCTAACCACATTCCCAGTTCCTTTTGCTCACTGACACATACAGAGCCATGAAAGACTGGCTGTGTCACATGCAAGTGACACGTTCTGCATGCCTGTCTCCACATACTAGGTATCTCTCCCTCCCCTTAAGTTGTGTGCAATTATCTGCTGAGACTTTGTGGGACTTTTATGAAGATTTTCAAGACTGAATGTTGTGCAAACCATACAGAAATGGCACTTCTATTCTTTGCTTCTCAAGTTTACTTAAACCTCTAAAGCTAGGAGGGATTTGTCCAATAGCTTCTGAAAAAAACTCAATTACTACAGGATCATTTTTTTCAGGCTAAAATATTTGTGTCCCTTCCCTCACGTTGGAGTGAATTTATAGTTGCTATCAAAATGGCAGAGGTTGGTCAGCATCAGTGTGTTACATACCAGCTTGTGAAAGAAGTCTTTCACTTTCACCTTGGAAAACTGAGGAGCAATTGTTTCTATTTTATGTTCTGTTTTAGCTGAAATAAAAAGAAAACCAAATTAATTTTCTTTTAAGTATTAGTTAAAAGACATAAATTTTTTTTTTTGCATTCCAAGCTAGATAGGAATTTGTCCTAAATTTTTACTGGGCTGTGGAAAAATTATATCTTTGTGGAAGTTTGTTAGATATCAGAACTGCCTTAAAAATATCTTCAGAGCTCAGAGTATCAATATGGAAAACTTTAAAAAAATCAGAAAAAAATTATGCTGTTCCCATTTTTAATTTATTTTTCTTTGAGAAGTTTTTAAAACCAGCACTCATAGTTTCCTACTGCATCCAAAGAGGAAAGAGTTGTATGAGCTGGACTAAGGTAGAAAAATAAAAATAGCCAAACTGAGGTAACAACCCAGTCTAGTACAAGAGTTGGGCTCACGAAACAGTTACTGTAGTTTTCCCCCAAGTAATTTTAACTTTTCAAGTTCCCTCATTTTTTCTAGCTCACAAGATGGTTACCAGAAAAAGCTGGATTCTAACTAACCACCATTGTGATCTACCCCAAAAACCAATGTTGCTAGAGACAGAAATACTGTAAAACAGTTCTAACAAAATAATATACTGATCAAAATATTGATCTGTGACTGAGGAAACAAGTAAGGAATCAGAACTTGTGGAATAGGCTTTACAGTGACTTCTGTGAGCCAGACAAAAGTTTGATAAGAGGATCCATGTTTACCCTGAAAGAATTTTCTACCAAGGTCGTTGACATAAACACCAAGAAATAAGGATAAATAAGAGAAACCTGCAACTGCCTATTCCAATGAGCACTTTGTCTCTTCTGACCGATGAGTAAAGTGTAAATTTATGAGTCTGTAAGAATGTATAAAAAGCATGCAGGCTATAAATACAGTTTGAGGCCTTCTGAAAATGGAGTGTTACTCTGTATTGTCTCCATCTCAACCACGACAGGAACTCTACAAATGTACAGCATATATTCTGCATTATTTCTGTTCTGTATGAAATACATATATATAAATTAGAGGCCTATCCCCATGAAAGCATATTTGCCCATGCTTAGATATCCTTTATTTCTGGCTGTGCACACTTACGCAGTATATCTGGAGCCTGAATGAGACTGAGGAAATCATCTTCTGTCTCTTGCTGAGCATATTTGAGAAGGGAACGTTTATGTGCAGCTGTCAGAACCTCCTGGAGAACCTCAATGTTGCGAAGCTTTTTGCAGAGCCCACACACTCTGAGAGCTTCTTCGTGGTAAACAATGGCTTTGCGTAAATGTGCTTTCCCTGCAAACATGAAAAACCCCTGCTGGTCATCCACAGACAATGAACACCAGGTAATTTTCAAATTGTAGCCACTAGCTGGGTGAAAGTGGCACTTACCTAATTGTTTTCTCTGGACTTTGTCCTTTAAAACAGCAAGAACCATCAGCCCTTCAGGCACATAGTCATAGAGCTGGGACAAGGCTTTCTCCTGCTGATCTTCATCATCACCAGGCTGCACTGTAATCATGGAAAAAAACTATTAATCATACACTTCTCTCTTGGTCCCCAGTTCCTTTAGGTGCATTATTGTGAATTATTATTGAGAATTATTACTACATTCTCTCCCAATGCAGTAAAATAAGTGTATATAAATATATAAATAAGAATTTCAGGCTTTAATAATCTACAGTATGGAAGTAATACTTACATGCCAAAACATATTCTGAACATAAATCTGAACTATTTAGTAGCATATAATGGATATATAATTTTTCCTTTGTTTCTGTCAAAGTTAGTTTACTGAATTTTCACATTTTTCTCAAAAGACAAAAAGAGCATGGCCTCATATCTGAGTGGGGAAAATGACCACAATTTAACATAAATTAATATTAAAGCACCAAAGTTCTTGGCTCCAAGACTTATTCACAGACCAAATGATAACTGTTGGTGTGTTTATTATTTTTATTTATATGAACATATAAAGAAGTATGATTCTTACACTCATGGTCACACAGAATGGTGGCAGTGAAGTAATGTGCCAGAGCTTTGTAATGGTCTGACTTTATTTGTGCCAGCTTAGACCAGGAATAGGGAATATTCTCTTTCACTGGTTCCTGATTCATTGCAGTGTTGACCAGCATGTAAACCTCTCCCACCTAAAATAAAACAAATAATAAAGTATTAGAACTTAATAATGTGAGATATTAGGAACTCAAGTAAGGGGTATCATACTCAGGCTTAATTTTATATACAATCACATCAAAGAAGGGTTAAATATGGTTAGGATTGATTGGAATTAAGTTTGGAGAAAAATTTGAAATGTTTTCTCTGATTTTTCCCTCCCAAGAAAGGTAAATCAATTTTGTACAAGAACAGATGGACTAAGTCAGTCACACTATATGGCTTCATAATTAAATAAAAACATCATATAAGAAACAGGTCTTAATTTACATATATATCTCATTAATTCAGTTGAAAAAAAGAGTGAATTGTATTCAAACAGTAGGTTTGTGCTACACTTTGAAACTGTGGAGTCATGCATAGCCTTAAGTTTGTGTGGTGCAGTTAAAACTGAAATATAATCTTTACATAGAGGAAATAAAATAGTTTTTCAAGCAGTGAATGCTGCTTTAATGGATCAAAAGAATCAAAAATCTTTCCCCTGCAGCTGATCAATCCTACAGATATGTCACAGAGGCTTTGCAGGGTTGGGATGAAAGACTTTGCCTGTTTTCCTTGTATGGAACTTTTGTACCTGCTACACTGAAATAACTGAGTTTGGATTAATCCAAAAGATTTTTAGGTTTCTATACCCTTCATGCCCTTCAGCAGCTGGGAAACAAGACAGGTTGGGTTCAACACTTAACAGGGAACCACACAAACATCCTCTGACCTTTTGTATATATTTCTGTGGATAAAATCTGTACTGTTTGAAAAACCAACATAAATAGCTTATAAAATACCTTCAGCAAGTTCACTGCCTACTTCTGTTAATCTCCATGAATTGTGAATGAAATAAATTGTAACAACTCTAGAATAATATTTAAATTTTGTTCACGTTTTAAACTTTTAAAAGGTTGTGCTTTTAACTGTAGTGTGTGAGCTGCCCCATGTTATTTTTGGTTTCCAGTAATGATTGTTAACATTTAAATTTAATAAATACTAATACTATATACTATTATATATAATAGTATACATATAATAATAATAGTATACACAATAATAATATTATATATATTATATAATATTAAATAATAATAATATTACTAACAGCTGTATGCAATAACACGGCACTGTAAACAGTTATTTTAAAGACTAGATTCAAAGTCCCACATTTTACCTTGGCAACTTCCTGTGTCATTTTTACTAGTGTGAAAAACTCATTACGTATTCCAGAAAGGCCAATCTGCTCAAAGACACACTCTCGAGCTTGTGCAAGCATCATTTTTACCAGTACATTCAGCATAGCTGGGCTCATGTCATAACTTGGTGTGTGAGTAAAGGTCTCCTTTAAGTAGCTTAGAACTCCTGCAATTACAAAATGGTTTTGTCACCATTACAAAGAAAAACAAGTGAACTTAATTCTAGTATGTACCATAATAATTAAGATTTAAAAGATATTTCTAGTATTGCACTACAGCAATCTGAAGGAATTCTTGGTGCATAAGAACTTAGACTGACCTACAGGTTTTGCTTTGCATTGCCATCAACCATCTCCAAGTACAGTTGTCAAAATTACAATTCTGAGGAGAAATAGAAACTGCAAGTTTTGAGGGCACTGCCTTCAGATTTGCTTGTAAAAGTTCTTGTGATTGACAATAAGACTGTGCTGAACTGTGACTTATATGTGGGAGTGGCAGGCTGTGGCTTATACAGAGGACAAAAAAGAGAAAAATCTGCACAGCTATAAGGAGATGACAGTAGTAGATCCTCTGGATAGAAGGAAATGACATAAACTATCAACTTAATTAAATATTAATCTTCTTTTCAGATGCTGCTAAGTGCATTGTGTGTCCTATTGGAAGTTCCAATCCATGCCTGTAAACTAGAATTTTTATTTATAGATATATAAATTAATAGGGTAAAAATAAGATTGTTCTCTAGCCATTTGGTTCCACCAAAACATCAGTAATTTCTATCATATATCAAATCTGAAACAAACACTAATGGTAGCGCAATACTGAGTAACAGTTTCATGGATGGGATGCCTCAGCAGGCATCTCATCAGACTGGTTTAGTGAGTTCTCCTGGCTTGCTAATGCTGACAGGCCTGCAGAGGTGTAACAGTTTCTGTAATCTTACTTCTTGCCACCACACTCAGTTCTGGCCATGTTGTGCAATATTTTCCCACTAAACAGTGTCTGTGATTTTTGATTTTCCATCTTACACTCATATCTGAATTTTTAATATGCCATTCAACAAATTTGAGGCACGGCCATCTCTACCTTTTTGCACTAAAAAAATTAATCCCAAATTTACCAGGCATACACTGAGTACAGATGGAGTGCCCTACTGAAAGGGACTGAAAGTATAGGATGAAAAAAACATGTTTTTTTTTTTCTCAACATATTTCTGCTTATGCTGAGGATAAATTCTGTGTAACATCATCCATTCAGCACTAGAAAACAATTAATACAGACTCTGTATCATGTCCTTGCCAACACAATGAAGTTTTACAGCACCATGCACAGGTACAATGAAATGCCTCCTGAGCATGCTGCTTTGGGGCCCTGCAAAGGTAACTGTGGCAGCAAATAACACCTTTCCAGTTTTGCATTAATTCTGTTCTGCAAACATGTTAAAGTGAAAAGCAGTGATTTTTTTTATTTACAAAATGAAGGAGCAGCAGTAAAATGGAGAAATTTCCCAAGTATTGAAATTTCTTTTAGATGAAACACAAAGGTTGAAAAATAATTTTTTAATTTATTTTAAATATGTATGAAGAAATACTACTTTTTTTTTGATAGCTGTGTATTCAAAGTAGGGAATTATGAAAATTCAACTGTTCTCCACAGCTTTTAGCACCCATACAGTGCACACCAATAGCCACAGATGTTAGTGCAGAAATAAATCCTATAGTACATATAAATTGCAAAGGACATGTCTTTAAATATTATGTGTAGCACAGATGATACTTACAAAACAAATCAGAAAATCTATTTAAAAGCCCCCAATGAAAACAAAAGACTTTATAATGTTAGTTCAAGGGAAAGTATTCCCTTTATTAGAATTTCTGTTTCTCCTTGCTTGGGACAGAGATTGATTATTTTGAACCTGACTGCCTTTGGAATCTATGGAAAACACGTAGTCAACTTCCAATGAATTGCAACTTTCACCAGAGGAAAAAGTAAGATTAATTTTTAAGACCTTCATATGGATAACAAGGCTTAAGGGTTTTTATCAAACCTGTCAATTGTCTCTAGTACAGATTTGACACCAAGGTGCTATCACTGAGGTAAAAGCAGGTATGCCAGTGAAACAAGGAATGAAGCAGTTAATGCTACTGCAGTAACTCTGACCTTTGAACTGCAGTTCAATAATCATTAACCACAGCATTCACTAGCTTATCTGCATGTTCAGACTGCACTTCCAGGTTTTAAAGCTTCATCTGAGCTCCTCACTGGGCTTCTTGAATGCCCCTATTCCTCCTTTTCTGTGTAATCAGGCCAGTAGAAAATGCAGAAATCTGTATGTCATCAGAATGAGACAGGGGACATTTGCATGAAGACCTTTCCATTATTTTAAGATGTGTACCTGCAGCTTTCTGAAAAGCATCAACAGCATTTTCAAGTCCAGCCTGGGTCTGACGATTGCACCTTGTTCCAATCTGTGTGTAGAGAGCTCCAATGTTGAATAAAACACTGGCTTTTTCAAGCAACAGATTTTGCTGACACACTGGGACCCCTGTGAAGGAATCATACCTTGGGAAACAAATATTAGAAGAAGTGTTAGGATTAGCAGAGTCCACTGAAGAAAAACAAGCACTTTCATTCTGTTTTTCTGAATGAATAGTGGAATTATTAACTGTTCTGCTACAGTGAAAATGAAGGGGAACAGAAACACCATTATGCTCTGCAAGGACAATCCACATAATTAACCAAGGCAGGAAACAGCTTTATTTGAGACAGTTTTCAGCAGGTTTTACAGCAGTGCCTCCATAAACTCATTACATTTAACTCAGAAATGCCCAAAAACATCACAGAGGGGGAGAGCAGACTGAGCAGTATCCATATGTGCTGCTACACTCTCCTACAGGCGCTGCCAGAGATCAACGGGCATGGTCAGATCCTCTACTGCTTGTGTTTAAAGTTCCTATTTGCAGCTCTCACTAGAAATTTAACAGCTCCTCTTGGCTACATGGTAGTAATTTTTTTTCATCATGAAAATTTTGAATTCAGACTCAAATTTTGCTTTACAGATTCAGTAAATACTCCCTTATAAAAAAAATAAGTTATTCCTTTCTCTTTTCTGGTCCAAGTGGTCTTCTTAACAAATTGAAGGAGAGGAATTAAGGTCCATTCTTTGTCCTCATTTTGTACACCTAGGTTCAGAATTCAGAAACACCTATAGCTATCAAAAAGAAGATTATTTCCTCTCCTTCTCCCTTGTGCTAACCTGTAGCCCAAATCATAATCTAGCCAACGGTTTCACTCTAAGCATGTAAAGAGTGTACTGTATGCAGGTTTACTCTTAACTTAAAAAAAAAAGGAAAAGGAAAAGAAAAGAAAAAAAATTGACAACACACACTGCAGGGATTCAAGAGGAGACACACTGACATACTTCAGATTGAAGACAGTTAATGATTAACCAATGTTCTGGGAGGAAAAAAAGGACTAAAGAGAAACATGAACTACACACTTACCATGTAAATAAAACTCCAATGTGCCTGGTGGGTGGGAAAAATCTGTTTTCTACATAACCAAGTTGCAGGAAATAGCTTATCAACATCTCAATGCCAGCTTCATCTCGGCTAGGAGTGCGGCAGGCCTTGAAAGACAACAGATTAAAATTGAGTTACAGGGTGAATGCTGAAACCCCAAGGATAAAGCTCTGCTTCCTTTGGACTTCTGCAGATCATAGAAATGTGTGGAATCTGAGAACAGTAAGCTTAAAGCCATATGGATTCATGCCAAAAGTTTTTCAGCTGCACACAGTAGCACACAACCTTTAAAAAAGCAAACAGAATCTGTTTGGCAAGTCTCAAAGTTAATTAAATAAAGATTGTAGGTATTTTATGAAAGCTAGAGAAGGCTTATGTTTCTAGCATAGCACAGGAAACAAACAACAGTCAGAAATACCCACCATTCTACTACAGTATTTTGCCAGGTTAATCCACTCTAACACTCTCCCTGCTAAATTTAAAATACTTTAAAATAAAAAATAGTCTTGGATTAACAAAATTTACAAAGTTACATCAATAGGTCAATCATTTTGCATAACTTCATCTGTTTCTTCACTTTTTCTTTACTCAGACTGCAAAGCTCTTGGACAATGAACATTCATGCACCTTGTCTCAGAAATGAAGTCAATAAGAGCATAGTAAGCTCTAAGTAAAAATGTTGTATTTTGATTCCATACAAATATTATTTACAACTGTTATAAGACCTCCTAGTATACCATACTTGAACTTACTTGTCTCAGATCCATGAGATCTGCTATTTCATCTTCATACTCTGAACTGTCTTGACTATAATGTTCCAGAATAAAGTCCTAAAAAGAGAAAAAAAATTGAATATCTAAAAATAGCCTAAACTATTTTTTCTACAGTTCTAAACAGTAGGAAATTGATTCAGTTGTGATTTAACAGTGTCTACTCCCTTTCAGTTAACATGTAACAATGAGACTACAGTAAAACAGCAGGATTAGGATTTAGTATCAGACAAATTTCACTGTGGTGTAAAGGAACCAAACATCTCCTACATTAGCTCCAATTGGTTTTAAAACAACAACACTCAGTAGTTTTGAAAGGGACAAACAAACTCTGTTATCTAAAATGACAAGGGGATCAAGTGACCATAAAAATTTGTTAGCAGAAAGAGACTGCCAACTTCTTGTGAGCTCCACTAGGGCAATTCCACTTAAAATAACAAAGCTGCAATGACATGACGTGGTACCATGATCTGACCATGGAATTTAACCCACAGAAGTAAAAATAGACACAAATGCTACAGTGATACAAGATGGTTTACTGTGAGATAAAAACCTCTATTATACACAGAAGTACAGAAAATACAGAGGATGGTTCAAGCAGCCAGCAAAGTACATCAGACAACAAACAAGCAGAGTTAATGCTGCAACACTGCTTCCCAACTGAGCTATCTTAGTGTAATTTGGTGTATCACTACATTATGCTGAGTAAAACCCTCATTAGTACTTCCTCTCACACTTACATCAGTAATCAATACTAGTATTAGAAACAAAACCATGGAAGGAATTTTTATTCTTTGGTTTAACTTTGTCTTCAAAATGGAATTTCTTGTAACATTTTTGGACTTCTTGTCCTAATTAGGTAGGAGCAATGATGCAAATCAGTGGTAGTTAATTTTTAACATAGCATGATCTTGATCTTAGGGCAAAACAAAAAATAATTTGTACCTAAATTACTTCTGTTTCTCTAAACAAATCTGAAGTGGAAGTTATTACTGTTAACTGTTCATTCTGAAATGTGTATGTAAAATTTACCTTGAGGGGGAGTGTAAAGTCTACATCTTTGGTTTCCTTCAGGCCAAGAGGTACCAGGGGAATACTGAAAGTCTCTCTGTAGGAAAAAAAGCAAAAAGATTCACAACTTTTTTTTCTGCTTCTGTTATAATTACTTTTGTTTTATTTGATGACAGGAAGTTCATACATCGATGGAGTAAAAAGAAAAGTATACAGTTCCTCCCTGACAAGAAAATCTGCCTAATGGCCTGTACTTCTCAAGAAGAGATTGAGGAAAACTGCTCGCCTGCACTTTTTTTTCCCCCTATTATTTAAGCCTATTTTTCCTCCAGGAAAAGGAAAGGAGACTCTCAAAGGCTGCCTCACTGCAATTTAGCTCCACAGCAGCAAGGAGATCTGCCACAGTAAGAACCATGCTAAGTAGCAGCAGTTATAATCAGTATTTTACAGGTTACCAGTGGTTTGTATGTAGTGGTTATGTGTGCAGCACAGGGAGAAGCAGGCCAAAGTGCACCAGCTTTCACAGAGAAAGGGCTAGGAGTAGCAAGTCCAAGAACTACTTCATTTCTAGACAATGCTAGGTGTTAACCTCCAGACAAGTCAACCTCTAGAATATCACAGGGCAATAAGGATGAGAGCTGACTTTTAAAAAGGCCAGAATAGCTTCCAGATTCATAGTTGGTTGTGTAGATTGAACAGATCAGTATCCAGCAATTATAAAGTTCATCTAATATTTTCATTTTTCCTGAAGACAGCTTTTTGACAGTCTGACCACTGTTTAGAGCATTCCATTACCAACTACAAAATCCCATGTTCATTTATGGTCTTGTCAGCAAAACCAACATTCTTATTGGTGAAAATTCCATCCTGAGAGGGTGGCAGTAGGAATGCAGCTTCCTAAACAGAGCAAGAGTCCTTCATGGTCCAGAAAGTGGCTCTGCTAGCTTGCAAAGGACTTCCAGGATACAGAGCCAAAACACCATTTCAAGTGGTGCAAATGATCTGATTTCTGATGAGGCTTTTAAAAGAAACCTCAACACTTTTCCCACAGATTATATCAAGACTTTTTCCTCAAAAGGAAGTGAGACACATGGGAAAGAAATCCTAACTTAGTGATTTAATCCATTCTAGTACCATCCACATGCCCTGTAGATATCAGCATTGCTCATTCAAAGAAAGTGAATTTTTTTCCACAGCTAAGGTGCCACACCCGAGGAGCCAATCGTGAGAGGATTGAACAGTTAGGGAGGTGATCCTGGATTTCCAGAATGGAGCAGAAATAGCATCAGCCTTCTCAATCAAGCTGAAATGTGCGCAAGCACTGGGAGGGCCAACCCTTACATTGTTATAACACAATACAGGGCTGTCCAGTAAACCATGGGTGTGACCTCATGTTAACAACTGCACGCACAATAGTCAGAACAACTACTAATAGCTACTTACTGTTAAAGGCTGGACAGCAGTTACAGGGAATATTTTAGCTGATGAAACATAAAAAGCATTTAGAGCTTAAGAATTAGAAAGGCAAAACACCATTCAAAATAGACTGGGAAAGTAGGATCAGGAGAGAATAACAAGCATATTGCTGTCCAGCCTCAAGGCTTCTGCCTGCCTGGGGGCCTGGCCTACTGCTCATCCTTCAGTGAGAATCCAAATACTTTTAATATCCTTTAGCTAGAAAAAAATAGTTCTTGTGGAGCTTTGCTCTCATTTCCACAGCTGTAATTGCTCTCTGTGCTCACATGCATCTATGAAGACCAGTAAAATCTTGAACAAGAAACCCAAACCTCAAAAAAAAAGACCAACAAAAAACCCCAAAATATTTTTGCATCAAATAGTTGTCAAAGTTTGCCATGGGGGTGGAGGGTGAGAAGTTTAGCACAAGTTGCTGTCTGAGAAAACTACAACATAGATATTTTGCATCAAGTCAGCCTTCAGTTGGAAGTTACCTCCCTTTCATCCTTTTACATTAAGAATTCCTTGTAATCCACCTGGAAGTTTAACACCTAGGTGAGAACAGTGCTAAGAGGGACCAAAAATTATACCCCCATCACATGAAGCATGTCAATTTGTACCTTGAGCTGCTGTTGATCAAATAGTAAATATTTTAGTTTTAGGAGAAACAAGACATATAACTGATACAGAAATCATTTCAGTATGCAGGCAATGAATATTCCTTAATTTTGAAGTTTTATCTTTGAGGAATCCATTGCAATTTAAAAATTAGTGTGCTCTTCAAAGTGGAGAAAAATATCTTGGAAAAAATCCAAATTCATCCACTAAAAATTCCTCTGCTTTAGCCAAGAAATTTATGTTTTTCTGCCACTGAAGATCACACATTCAAGATTACCTAGGCTGCTCTAAACATCAGATCAGCATTGTTTCTGTTCTCCAGCTCCAGGGGACTGCTGAATGCACCACATTTGAGAAGAGATATTATTGTATGGCTAAGTTTGCTCACTCCAGAATGCACTGAGCCAAATTCCCATTCCAATGGGAATTCTGCTAAGTGCCAACTGCTTACAGTATAGCCCCAAGAGCTTTCAATTCTCACAATACTCCTCTCCTCAAAGGAACTTCACATCCAAGGAGTAGTGGCACACACATTTCCCAAGAGAAGGACAAATATGCAGACTAACCCTTAGTCAACAAATCCACCATCAAGTATGTTCTCTTCCTATCAAGCTCTCTGCTCTTTCACATGATTAGTGTCCAACATTCACACTCACCTAGAAACAATTTTGTTTTCAAGGGTAAACAGAAGATCTGTTAATAATTGAATAACTTAGCTTTATACTTACTCTGCATTTTGATAAACTTCTACTGAGATATTAAGTCCTTCCAATTCTTCCTTTAAGATCTGCAGGTCGGAGTTTACAAAACTGAGTTCCAGCAGTACTTGCTCTCGTACTTTGTTGTTGGTGGTTGCTCTGCAGAGACACATCAATTTTTTATTGCTCAGGAAAAGGTTTTCTACAAGCTTGGTTGACCCCCTTCAACCTCCAATGCAAGCATTCTCAGCATTTTTAAGATTTCTTTTTATCTCCTTAAGAGATGATACAAGATCTCATGTTTCAGAATTTATTAGGTTTTTCTGTCAAGAGAGCGCCTGGGCTAGTTTCCAGATAATAGCATGCAGCCACAGAAGATGTCCTATATGCCAGATTTTCCATGTATGATTAAGAGTTTCATATTATTTCAGTTATTTTCAGATACATTAATCAACAAAACTAAAGCATCTTAATCAGAATCACTGTCCTATTTTCAGATTATGTGGTATTTTTTTCCTATGTAGAAGGTAGGTGGGTGGAGGTGGGAGGAGTCAGAGTCTTCAACAGAGACTTCCCCACCTTATAAATTGAATAAAGCTCTGTTGAGACTTCTGATCTTAAGAATAAAAGAAAATAACTTTCCCCCAAAAGTTTTTACAGAAAGAAATATCTTTCAACCAGACCTTTTTAAGGCAAGACAATTTTCTCTATAATTTGATTTTGTTGGATGCAAATATGATTTTGTTTGTTTCCTTTACCATTTATGTATTTAAATGGCAGCACTTTGAACTGCAAGCACAATGGATGTTAACCCATTTAACACTCCCTGAACATTTCTTTGTGATTACTTATTTGTGTATTTATATCACAATTTCTCATCTAAGTCTCCACACTGACAATTTCATTAGAATATTACTCTTTTCAAGATACTTAAATCACCTGTATCTATAAATCCACAGGTATGAGGTTAAGGTAAAATGTATCCATGCTTAAGATACCGCACCCTTATATTAGAATCTGAATCTGAAGACAAGAACAAACTTAGATTTGCAGCATTTTGCATTTACCTTTATTTTAAGACAAAATTCACCTTCATAAATATGAACAACCATCTCATAAATCTACGCTCCACTTGGAGCAGTTCTCCAGATTTATGGAGCACCTTGATGAAGAACTAATTATACCAAAATTAAAATTCTAATTTTGTTTTTCATATTATGAATTAGTTATCTGTGATTTTTCTATGCTGTACTTTAGAAAATAGCTTGGATTGCTTAATTAAGCAATGTTAACATCTGTTGCCTTGATAAACCAACCAGAATACAAACATATGGTGGGGTGGATCTTCCTTGATCAAGGCAGCACCCCACAGATAAATGGGCAAGTTTTGATGCCACAAGCACTTTAATTGTGATGTATTAAGGCTCCATGCCTGGTCTAGTTTACCATTCTCCACAGGAGGGATACTAATATCTTTTTCAGAAACACCAAAGTTCCATCCAAATTGATTTCTCTATTTGCTCTATGGCTGTGAACACCCATGTATATTTAATTTGATGGCCTTTTCATGCTTTTTACACTGTAGACATACTTTTGAGTAACAACCAGTGAAAGACAGCCTCAGGGGCACTGTGATATTGTCAAGATTCACATAACTCTACACTGAATTTAATTTTAATTTCCAATAAAAAGGAGAGAGTGACTTTTAGAAACTCTAAGAACAAAAGTCTTTGCACTATGTGGGTCATGTGCTTCAAGCCTAGTGCTTACTTTCAGCCAAAAGTAAAGAAACATGCATTTCCAGATTTTTCTCTAATTCTACTCCAGGAGGCTTCTTGTGGACAGCAATTGGTTTGTTTCTTTTAGAACCTGATGAAATTCAAATAGAAACTGCAAACATAAAGCTTGTTTATGTTTTTCCTTAGGAGACTGTAGATACAACTAATCAGGTGAACTGTCTGGTGGTCAGGTTACTTATTAAATTGCTTCTTTCAAAGAACTAGCAAGTTTTAATAGTTCAACAGGTGTAAATTCATTTTAGATTTCTAGAATCTTAAAAATAAATCTGTTCCTCTACTCTTAAGTAGATTTCGTTCCCACTCCTGTAAATAGCAACTTCAGTATTTCAGCATTTAATACTGGCAGCAGAAACTGAACTTTAGGATATCTAGGTTAAATGTTACCACTTTCCACATTAGATATTACTCATCTCTTTAGCCCTTCCAAAACACTCCTGAATCAACAAGCAGAAATATTAAATGAATTAAGCATTCTCTTTCAAAAGCAGATATAATAATTTTGCTAACCATACAAAAAGCAGTAAAATTCTAAGTCTCACTCCTTAAGACAATTACCAGAAAACAAAGCACACTTAAGCCAGTCACAGAGGCTAAAACTCCCTAAGTTTCCACCCTGTCACATCTCTTGCAAGAGTGGAGATAAAGCAGGTAACAGACAACAGGCAACCATTGATTAATGGCAAGTTTAAGAAAATTTAATTTATCCAAGCATTCTCACTTCTTTAAGTATATTTAGTAGATTTTGGTTTTGAAGACCTATTGTTGCTCCAGTTGCAGAGAAACAGACACTACAGGAAACTACTGCAGATGAGAATTGGGATAATTTTCAGTTCCTCTGTGTAAGATTAGAAATCTACAGGCTGTCTATCAAAGAGTTAATTACAGGGTCAACATAAGGCTATTCCTATGGAGACAGCCAATATGAAAATATATCCTAACAAAATGTAATAGATGAAATTACCTCAAACTGCAGGAGAACTTGGTGGCAGCTTGTGGTAACCCAGCTCAAATTAGATGTGTGCTACCCTGCTACTCCTGTACATTATTACAGGGAATAAAGAAGGCAATGGATGGTCCTCTCTACTTTGCAGCACAGAACTAAAGGATCTTGGAAAAAGGCAACAGCAGAGTGGCAATACCTTTATTTGATTTGATTTGAGGAGTAAAAGGGACTCATTACAATATTCAGCAAGGTTCACTTGCCATTATCACTAGCAATAAAACAGAACAAAGAGAGCAACCTAAGGAAGTCTAATATTTAGCTCATTTACTACAATATAGTATGGAAGTGCACTTGGAAGCAAACAATGAGTCTGTAGAGCTATAGCTTGAAAAAAATTCAGGGAGATTCACAAATCATTCTACAGTAAAAGATGCAGCATGTTTGGGGGAAACAGGAGAAAATACAATAGCTAAGAGACTTCTACAAAATTAAATTAAACAATTCTTGCTTCGGCAAGAAAACTAAGAAACCATGAGATATACCTTAAAAGATTTTCAGCACCAGCTCTCATTCTCACTGCTCTTAAGATCTGTTGGTTTATAACAGCTCTTTGATTTTGCAGTTTGCTTCGTCCAGTCTCAGCAAGAGGATTACATCCCTAGAATAAAGAAAACAAAATTTTTGTTGCTGTTGGAAGAAACTTCAGAGGAACTAACACCGAATTTCAATGAGCTTTAAAGGTTCATTTAGATTCAATGTTGAAGGCATAGGTTCTGTATGAATACAAATTAGCTACCTTGACAGCAATGATGATCTGACATTAACAACAGTATTTCTTGTCTCAAACTTGGTCATTAAAACCAAAAGAGACCACGAACACAGTACATTTTAAACTCAAAATTCAAACAGAAAATATCTGGTTTAAACCTTAAGTACACATGTGAGCCAGTCTCTTCTCCCCTAAAAATATTTTCAAGATACTTTGCAAATGCAGCCAAATTTGACAGAATGTTATTAAGTTTCTAGGATTTTATGAAAACAGTATCTGGCAAGACAGCAACTCGCATCAAAGCTTCTGCTTAACCCTTGTAAAATCTCAGAGTTCCATACTGGGCTATATGCAGCCTTGAAATACAACTCTGTCCAAAACAGACTGTGGTGCTCAAAGTTTGGGGCCCAAAAATCTGCTCTCACTTCTAGGATCTCTGATCTTTCCTTCTGGTGGCTCAGACCTTCAGTACAATTCCTCCCCCTCCTTCCCCAGGCTCCTCTCTTCACATCTCAAACTTACCAGAATAGAGCTTAACAGGGCAAAATGATTATACTGTCAGACTCTTATCAAATTAGGCTCTAAAAGAGTAAAGTGTGAAATCCAGAATTCACAAGAAGGCTCCCGTGTATGTGCATACCTTATACAAGTGCTGGACTCAAACTGCTGAAACCTGTGTTTGAGCAGGGCTGAGCCATTGTGTTTTGAGCACTGATAAGCTGCAACTGCTACAGATGAATAGGACTGCATGTTTGTCCTTTTTTGTTTAAGAGAAACACAATTTATTCTTTGCCCCTGCCACCCCTTTTTTAAAAAGTATCAAATGTCTTTGAGTCTGAATACTCTAGAGTATGCCAGCACATCCCTGCAGCCTTAACTAATAATTCTGAAGCAAATAAAATCACTGTTTTAAGGCTTACCTTTAAATGAAAAATGTCCTTTTGAGTGGCCTCATTGGGTATCATTACAAAGCTTATCAGAGTTCTACTGTATTGTCTGCTACACAAGAAGATGGCTCAGACCTCTCTAAGTCTTCTTTCAACTACTCCAGCCACTAAATTATGCACTGTTTTGAGACTCTCCCTCTTAGTTTTGACTAGAAAAATTTGATTTTCTTATAAGAGCATTTTAAAATCTATTAACAAGCTCTAATTATGAGTGGTCAAGCAATGACATACCAACAAAACTGAGTATTTAAATAGAACATGACATTTTGATAGTGAAGTTCAGTTCTTGTTTTTGTTGTCAAGTGAAAGCAAACTGAGTCGACAACAGAGAAATCAGTTGATGAAACCAGATTACTCTAGCTCAACTGAGAAGGGACACAGCCCAATAATATTAATCCTACATATCTAATTTGAAAAACTTCTAATAAATAGGTAAAATCACAGGGAGCTTGTGCAAATATCTTCAGAAGCACTATTTGCCATGTAACTTCAAAAACCACACCACACTGATTTACTGCACTGAAATACCACTCACAGCATGAGCTCTCCTCATTGAGGAAGCTCTCACCACAAGACTGACATGTAGTGCCACAGCCCAATTTTTTAGCAGTGGGGAGGGCCACAGTAGTGGTTTCTGTGAGAAGCCGCTAGAAGCTTCCACCGTGTCTCACAGAGCCAATCTGATGGCTCTGAAGATGGACATGCTGCTGGCACAGTTAGAGAGGCTGGCAATGCCTCTGTGATGGCACATTTAAGAAGAAAATCAAAACAGTGCACACGTGGCTTTCCCTAGAGATGGCGAAGTGCTGTGGCCACCATCTCAGTGCAGCTCAAGTCATGGCCTGCCTGCCTGGCCACCCCTGGCCAGCTGTGCCACAGGTGGGAGAGAGTGCAGGGACAGTGATGCCTTCTCCCTCATAGCACCCCGTTTGAGGAGAGGGTTAAATAATGCCAGTACCACGGCATCCCCCACTGCCTGTGCACAGCCAGCAGGGCTGCCTGGCAAGCAGTGGAAACATGGTGAGCAATTCTCTGACATGGAACCTGGAAAAAATCAACCTCTCAGCATGGTGGGATGTAGGAGGATAGAATATAAGAAAATAAAGATAGTGTGGAAAGTAATCTTACCCCTGAGGAGGTGCAGCTGGGCCAATTATCAAAGATTAGGAACAGGCCTGACTTTAACAGGGCACAGCTGTGAGCAATGAGAAGAAGAGCGCTATAACAGAGTGGGGTGGCTGGATGAGAAGGGAGCTGGAGTCAGTTGGCTGCTTTGTGAAGGAGAAAGAGTCAGTGCTCTGAGGAGCTGCCCACGAGAAACGCCAAGAAGGTGTGAAACCTTTGTGATAAGGAGATGACAGTATGGAATCCCCACAGTGAGATGATAACAGTGGGATCCTGCAGGAATCTTTGAATTGGTGGAACTTGCTGCCAATGGCACCTACGAGCAGCGGTTTTTCTTCTAGTCAGAGAAGAGGAGGAAGTGGAGGCATGTGAGGGAAAACAACACAGTGACACCAAGGTCAGTGGGAAAGAAAGAGGGGGAAAGGAGGTGTTTCAAGTGTCAGAGCCAAATTCCTCTACCAGCCGTGGTGAGGACCATGGTGAAACAAACTGTCCTCCTGTAAGGCACGAAGTGCACAGGGGATGCAGAGATTCACTGGAGCCTGTGGAAAAAGCGCTCACACCCGAGTGGGTGGGTGCCAGAGGAAGCTGTGATTCAGTGGGAGACCAGAACAGAGAGAGAGGGCCCCTGCTCCTAAACTAGAGCAGCCTGTCTTTAGAGAACTATACCCTGTGGAGGAATGACCCACACCACGACAGTTTGGGGAAGACTCTCTGCCTGTGGGATGGACCCCACAGCACAGCAGAAGAAAGATGCCTCTCCCTGAGTGAACAGCAGACCTCAGATGATGAGCTGACCAAAACCTGCAGGCTCTGTCTCCCTACACTGTTGGTGGGAATCAGGAAGGGGCCTGCAGGGAAAAAAGGTGTTTTAAAGGCTTATTTTACTTGTCATTATCCTCCTCTGACTCTGTTAATGATAAATTTACTTTGTACCTTTAAATTTGGACCTGTTTTGCCCTTAGAGTGTTTTCTCCTAGTCCTCATCTCACCTCGTGAGCCCTTAGTTAAATTTTATTTTTTTTCCCTCTCCTCTGCCCAGCTGAGGGCATGAGAGGATGAGCAAATGAGACTGTCATGGGTGCCTGGTGTTTGGCCAGTGTCAAACCACAACACACATAGAAGAGGAACTTTTTACTGGAGAGAATACACACATGCAGCAAACTCATTCATTCACCTCAGATTAGAAGCAGTCCTTTAACGACCAAATACTTTATGCTCATTTACACACAATTATACACAAAGACATAAGCAATGCACACTTTAGTGTATAACGTGGTCTTGTAGCCACAAGCTGCTGTCTGCTCTAGTCTGGTTCTTTTTCTGGGATGAAGCTGTTCTTCCCCACTTTACTTTTCCTTCATTTTGTGTTGTACAGTCTTTTCTGCTACTGCTATTCAAAGCTTTATCTCTTTCCATTATATTCATGCCATTTTTCATTTGAACCTCACCAATTATTTCCTCTTGCTCTTGCATTCATTTTGAGTATTTAATTCTCATCTCAGACCCGTTATCTCCATATTTGTGCACAAGTATTTCCTTCCAACTTCTTTCTTGACCACTTACTTCAGGCATACTTCTAAAATGTATCCTTGCCTTGCCCTTCATTTTTTCTGTAAAGCTGCAGCTTCCTCCCAGAAGTCCCTGGCCCCTTCTGTGTGCCAAACAGGTTTGATGACATCATTCAAATACTTCTTTACAGCTTCACTTCAGAAATTTTTCAGGAAGATCAACTGCCTGATTCCCAAGCCCACAAAGCTCGTAGATGTGATCTCTTAATTTTAATGAACTTTTGGTCAAGGTCCCACTGAACAATGAGTACAAAAGTGAAGTGATGTGAAAGTCTCTGCAGAGAGAAAAAGTGTAAGAGATGTTTCCCTCCATTCCAGGTCCCCAGGCACTATTGTTTATAGGAAGGAAAACCAGCCCTGGGCCCTGACAGGACAAGGCACTGACAGACCAAGGTATCTGTATAACCTCCAGTGTGCCTGCAAGTGTGACAGGTTTGATAAGAGGCTTCTTATGGATAGAGGAGTCTGTTTTCAGGATGTGCTCACCTGTTCGAGCATATGGCTCCAATAAGAAGGAATTAACATCTCACTTTTTGGAAAATGTAGCTCTTTATATCTCCTGCACCAGGGGATGAGGACACTCAGCTAGTTTGTGTTCATTTGCAGACTCAAACTCTTAATTGTAATCAAGCTGCCATAAAACTGATGGGTAGTGTGGGAAATGGATTTATAGAAAATTCTCCAAGCTTGACAGAAAGCTCACATAGTGTGCATCTGTATGAAGACTTTATGATAAGAAATGCTGACTTAGAAATGCCATAGAATAGGACAGACATGGTTGAGAGAGAAATGGAACTAGAAACAAGTGTCAAAAGATAACCTTACAAATAAGACTAGATACCTTAGAGAAATAGAACTATGAAAAATGCATTATTGTAACCTTACAAATAAGACTAGATACCTTAGAGAAATAGAACTATGAAAAATGCATTATTGTAAGACCCACGAGAAGTAATTTTAGATTACTGGCTTTAAAGCATTTACAGCATGTGTAGCAAAAATTAATAAGCCAAGATATGCTTATAATGTAATTAAGAAATAGTTAACTTCTGATTGTGATGGTGTAAATTATAACATCTGTACTGTCTCACCCTTCACATGAGACTAAAAGTAGAAGTTTTTAAAATGCCTCTCAGTTACCTCATCTCTAAATCAAAAAAAGAGTTTAATCTGACAAAGGTAGAAGTCTATGTAGAGAATAGTGAAAATAACCAATATCTGAAATAAAACCCTCAAGAAATACAGTCTGGGAAAGATACCCCTTTGTGTAAAGCACAAATTCTATGTACTAAAAAAGTTATTTAGCAAACAGGTCCAAGCAAGTGCTTAGTTTTTGCCTTCCTCCATGCAGAAGATCCCTTTCCCAAACATCATTTCTACGTGGTTCACATCAGAAGTCCAGTCATGATGAATACAAAAATCATGACTGTTTGCCAAACAATGAGTAATGGCAGTAAGTATTCGACATTAACATAAATATGCTTTACAAAGTAGTGGTTTGAACTTTTAAGATGAGCCACACTGTCTGAAGGTGACACAGAGTTGAAACTGGGTGTGCCTCCTTGCTTAAAGGAAAACAGTCCTTTCCAGCCAGTGCAGCTTGTCAAGCCCAGCAGTGTACACAAATGGCCATATCCTCCAGGTACTTAAACATGCATGTTTAAATAACAACTATGTATGGAACTTATCCACACAACTGCTTTGGTTCTAGCAGCAATCGTAGCAAACAGCATATTCACACCAGTATTTCTGGAACTGATCCCAAGTCCTGCTAAATTGTCATTTCCTTACCTTCTTGCAGTACTATAATTAATGGTTCTTTTTGCATATTACCACTAGTTCAATTTTGAAAATTTAGCTGTATACTGCAGATCTTTCAGAAGCACAAGTTTTATCTGAGTGTTTTGTTGTTGTCGTTGTTTTTTGTTTTAATAGAGGTTGGGAAGATCTGGTCTTTCAGAGCCTGGTCTACTTGTGCTATGAATGAAGTATTTTATAGTTCTAAGTGCCTGGCCCAAAGATTAATACAAAATAAAGTAATTATTGTATTGGACTCCAAAAATGTATTTCCTACATGAACTCCATCTTGTCACAGCACTCACTAAGCAAAATTTACCATTCATATTTCATCAGAGATGTCTGTCTCTTGACTAATCAAGTTTCAGACGATTCTTAGTTTCACATGAAGGCCTACTTTCTGGTTTAGGTTTTATGAATTTGTATATAATGAGTGGACTTTGGATGACAAGGGTTATGAATCATTGCGAAGTTGTTTCTGTCCTGCCAGACAAGTGGAAAGAGAACAAATAGCCAAATAAATATTTCCGTGTCAATGCTAATGTTGATGGTTGCCTGGCTACTAATGACTTAAAAAGAACCCCGTGAGCTAAACCCCAGTGGAAGGACAGGTGTGGCAGGCTGGTAAACTGATACATTAACAACAGGTGGGGGGAAGCCCTGCAGAAAAAAGCTCAAAAAGAGGGGAAGGACACAGAGTTAATTAGGTAAGTGCTGATTCATGAGCTACTTGGCATACCTATCATCATTTTCAGTCTGGTGCTTCACTTATGGAGCTGCCTGCTTCTGCTTTTAGCCTTCTTCCCTAACACAGGGGACTAATATACAGCCATTCATTCTGAATCAGCTGGGTCTATGTGATAGGGATCTAGCCTCACAGATGAAAGCAAAGCTTAGAAAGAGAAAAAAATTATGCACCTTTGTTCAACTGATCAGAATCTAAAGATTTATTAAGCTAGCTGTCCTCTGTGTAGCACAGTGGACTGCTATCCAGAGCAGCCCAACTGAAGCTGGGATGTTTCATGTTGAGCCAGCCAAAGCTAGAGAGCTGCAGAAATGTTAACTTTGGAAAATTAACTGTGCCTTCTCCTTACCATTTATTGCAACTTTCTGCGTGGTGAGAGAACTTTGAAAATATGGCTAGTGTAAGGTGTTACAAAGCAGTGAGTCAAGGTGGGAAAAACAGAGTAGAAAGAACTTGCTAGGTATCTCTTCCCTGCTCTGCTCCTACCCACCAAAAAAACAAAAAAGATAAACAAAATCCACCCCCAAACAAACAAACAAAAATAAGGCAGGCATAGCCCTACTAACACAAGCACTGGATCCCATGACTGAGTGAGCACTATATTATAAATATCCTGAGCTCTGTATGTTGATGTGCCTCAGGGATATTTACTTTGCAAAAGCTTACTGGAGTGGTGTACTGTAAAAAAAAATAAAAGAAAGGGGAGAACAGCTTGAAAAAGAAGGCTGTTTCTCTCAAAGATAACTAAAAAAAACCCAGAAAGACATTTGAGAGGGCAAACAAGCCATAGAACCATGGCAGGTGTATAAAATAACCATGGTTGGGAGAAGCATCTAATGTAAGCAAAGCAGCACATGACCTTCTTTAATTACTGTTGGTCTGTTGAAAAATGCTTCCTGTCTAAATGCTTCTAAAACAAATTGTTCTTTGCTCATTATTTTCATAGACAAGGAAGACTGGGGGCAGAATTTGGATGGATGTGTGGGACATGCATGGCTGATTCACAGATTGCTGTCAGTAGCAGTGAAGGAATGTGAAACTCCATACAGAGTAGGTCAAGATATGCGGCTCATGGCCCAAGAGCTCTCACACCACCCAGGAGAACAGGTACAGTGTGCCCTGGCAATGTACACTGAAACAAGCCAAGATAAACAGAACAGTAGCAAAACCAGTTCCTGCCACATTATCATCCCAGAAATTAAAGTTCCAGGGAGAAGCTCTATCTTCTTTTTGATGGAAAGTAAGGTGCTTCTTCCCTTTTGCCATACCCTCTTCAAGACACCACAAAGGATATTTTTTGTTGCTGTCTGTTTTGCTTTTAGAAGTAAAATTCTCCTCACAAGTTTGGTTGCAGCTCATCAAAGAGTTCAGGAGGGTTGTTTTGGAAGGGCAATACAAGAGGACATGAATGGGGCAACAGTGATAGAGTTATATGAACCCTGTGTGGCTGCACAGGTAATTCCCTTAAAATTAGGTAATTCAAAAAGAAAAAACACCAACAAAGACACACCAGCATTGAACCAGCTCAAAGCATCGTACAGATTTAAAGAAAAAAATTATTTTGCACATACAAATGATAAATCTTTGCCACAGGAAAAAAGGAGATAGTGGAAAAAGACAGGGTAAGGGAAAAGGTCCATCTGGAGCAGCTGTGACATCACTGGAAGGGAATGGGGAGGGTAAATCTGAGAAAGAGTGCAAGTGGACTTCAGTTCCTGGCACCCATCACATCTGAGACTCATGGCAGAGTCACTTATTAGTGTGACAACTGAAGTCAAAGCAGGAACCACGACTGTGCATCTGTGTCCCCATTTCTGGCCAGTCACAGTTTTATGGGGCCCCCTCCCTACATTAAAAAAAAAAGGCACTAAACAAAAATTAAGTAAATAAGTTGTTTTACATACTGCATCTTGGGGACAGTGAGGGCTGCTTTCTGGTATGCTGTGTTTAAAACTTCAAAAAGTATAATACATAAAAGAGAAAGAGAGACTTTGAGCACAACTCCCATAGTAATCCATTTATCAAAAGAAATTATCAGGAGTCTAAAACAATTGGATACTGTATGAATTGCCCAATTTTCCTCAATTATAAAATTTCATTGTGCACAATATTCTTAGAAAGTATGGGAGGCAACCTCACTGTGTAAGTAGTGCTTGGAAGCCATGTTTGAGCAGGACTGATGCAAAGCAAGCGTTTTCACCTTGCTACCCAGCTTACAAAATAAAAAAAGTCACTTAAGTAAGTACCTTTTGACCTAAAAAGACAAGGACTATGCTTGGAAAGTGATGTGACTCTGCACCAACAAATGTGATAAACCAACCCTCAGATCTTTTCAGGAAAACAAATAGTGTGATTTAGAAAGGAAGGAGAAAACAACACCAAGATAACTCAGAGGGGAAGGGGGGAAGACCCAAGGACACCCAACAAAAGCTTTGTCACTAATCTCTGTTACATGAAATCACCAAGTTTACCGTTCACAGGGACATGTTGATACCACATTTAAAGTATCTCCTCGGGTTCACAGCTTTTAGCTGTTAAAGATCCCAGGAGAGGGATTGTTTTGGTCCATTTTTTTTTGGTGTTTTGTTTTTCCTCCCCCTTCACCTGGAACTTCTAAATCAGAATTAAAGCTCTGACTTTTCAGACCATTCAACTAACATATAACAAGGTATACTATATTCCTTCTTACTTTTAGGGACTAAAGGCTTTGAGCATCTAGCCTAATCTGAAGTTCATAACTTTATTAAAGACACTTAGGACCTGGGTGAACCTTTCCAAGATCTGAGGGAACAGAGGCAAGAATGTTTCACTGCAGCATGTGGCTCATTCAGATTTTATCAGATCCCCACTTTTTCATTACTTATGTCTTAAAGCAGTCAGTAATAGGAAAGATGCTCCTGATTAGGTATTGATCTTACAGAATTTTCATACATGAGAAAAACTTCATTCCTGTCTAATAGGCTTTACACTGATCTAATACTCTTTCAGTGACCATAACTGCAACATACAACAACTTAATTTAAAACAAAGTAAGTCTTTAGCAAATCTGAGTGTAGATCTACTACTCTTATGACCTGAGGCACAACTTGGCTACTAAACTTCAATTAGTCCTTATCAGTAACTTAGTTCATGAAAAATCAACTTTTTCGCTAACATGCCTCAAGGCAGCCTATGAGCTTCCTACAGTGTAGAAAACATAGCTATGAAAACGAAATAATTACAACTTGGCCACATTGTATGACTGGGAAAGACTGCTAAGGACTAAAAGTCCTGCTAAAGACTACTATGAAAAAAGTTATTTACTCGCCAAATATTCTAGTAGGATTACTCAGATGAGGAAGCCAGACATGGTTTGGTCCAAGTTTTGTTTCATTTCAAGGTGGTAGTGATTCCTTGCTGCATGGCTGGCACAGGTAAAGCTTGGCTCTTTTCAGCTAGAAACAGTTCCTCTGCTAAAGGGCAATGTTCATGAATTTGATAAATACTGTGGCAAAAAAATCTAACAGCCTGTAAAGACGGCAACAAAGCCAAGGCTAAGTGCCTCCCTGCCAGGTAATCCAGGTGGTTGCTAAGTGCGCAGTGGGGCTTTCTGCGCAAAGGCGAGCAGCAACAACCTGATGTATGCAGCTTTTTTTTTACCCCCTCCATAGACTAGGCAGTTTATGGTCTTGGATCCGGAATCTACACCAAAACCCCCATGTACCTACACCCCGACTTGAAACCTATGAACAGCAGTTACAGGTGCTGAGAACTTAAAAACAGCGAAGGAAGGCCGAAGCAGAGCTCTCTGAAAACGGCACTTACTGCCTGCCCTTTACCTCCAGTGAAGTTCACAGAACCCCACAGGGCTGCATTACAGGCAATACTTAACTCTAATTATTGTTGTGCAAAAAAAAACTCAGGTGCAGGTTATGGCATAAGCCGCCCAGTCAGTCTGAAAAGTAATTAGGGCAGATGTTCATTAGGAACTTCCTAATGAATCTGTTAACTTCGTTACCTTACTCCAGTAAACTTTCTTACAGGTACAAAAGGCAATTTACTAGAAAGCGCGCGAGGAGACGCAGCGAAACCGGGGAAGTGAGCGGGGGGGAATAAATAAAGACAGCAAAAAGACGGCAGACAAGTGCAATTTGACTCATTTTGGGATGCTACGAGGGCTCTGTCCTTCAGGGAGACGCCCGGCTCAGAAGCAGGGGAGGGCCGCCGGGGTCCGTGAGACCGCGCTCCCTCAGGGCCGGGTCCCCATCCCGCCGCCCCCCAGGCCGCTCCCCGCGCCCGTGGGCTGCCATAGGACGGAGCCCACAGCGCTCCGCCGGGAGAAAGCAGACCGTGAGCAGACGGAGAGGGCACCCCCAGCCCCGAGCCGCTCTCGGGAGGCGCTGCCCCGGGCGCACAGCCCGCTGTGCACGCAACCCACCGGCCCCAGGCTGGCCACTGAGCCTCCCACCTTCCGAAAGTAGCCGTCCCCCGCCGGCTCCGCCGCCTGGCGAGGCAGCAGGGCGTCTGTCATCTTCGGGCGGGCCGACCAACCGTCTGTCGGTCCGTCTGCCAGCCACTGCTACGAGACGAGCTCTCCTCCCCGAAACCACGACCCTGCGGAAATGCCAGCGCTGCCCCACGGCACCGCCCGGCCCCACCTCCGGTGGTGGCGGGGAGGAGCTGCCCCGCCCCACGGCGCAGCTCCTCCGCCGCCCAGTGGAGCTCCTTGCAGCGACCCCCGGGTGTGTTCCCATAGAAGCCCCGGTGGGGTGGCTGAGGTGCCCCTGGTGCGGAGCCGAGCGGTGGCTGTGGCTGACTGAGAGCGGTGCCCCGCTGCGCGGTGGCGGCTCGGCTCGTTCCTCCTCGGCCCTCCGGCCGTTCTCCGCTGGAGCGTGCCGGAGTCCGGCTGGCCGCCTCGAAGGCACGGCTCGCCTCCTGGAGCTTCCCGCGGCCTCCCGCGCTGCCGAGCCTGGCCACAGCCCCTGGGGTGGCCACCCGGAGCGGCCGCTCCCGGCACCGTGGGGCCGCCACCAGCTTTCCCCGGGCACCGCCTCGGGGAGGTGAGGCTCCCCGGGGGTGGCTGCCGCTCAGAGCGGCTCGTTCCCCCGGGTGGATCGCTCCCAGCCCCGCGGGTGCTGCCCCTCAGAGCGGCTCCTTCCCGGTGAGAGCGGCGCTCCCAGCCCCGCGGGTGCCGCCCCTCAGAGCGGCTCGTTCCCCCGAGAGGGGCGCTCCCAGCCCCGCGGGTGCTGCCCCTCAGAGCGGCTCCTTCCCGGTGAGAGGGGCGCTCCCAGCCCCGCGGGTGCTGCCCCTCAGAGCGGCTCGTTCCCCCGAGAGGGGCGCTCCCAGCCCCGGGGATGGCTGCCCCTCAGAGCGGCTCCTTCCCGGTGAGAGGGGCGCTCCCAGCCCCGCGGGTGCCGCCCCTCAGAACGGCTCCTTCCCGGTGAGAGGGGCGCTCCCAGCCCCGCGGGTGCCGCCCCTCAGAACGGCTCCTTCCCGGTGAGAGGGGCGCTCCCAGCCCCGGGGATGGCTGCCCCTCAGAGCGGCTCGTTCCCCCGAGAGGGGCGCTCCCAGCCCCGGGGATGGCTGCCCCTCAGAACGGCTCCTTCCCGGTGAGAGGGGCGCTCCCAGCCCCGGGGATGGCTGCCCCTCAGAGCGGCTCCTTCCCGGTGAGAGGGGCGCTCCCAGCCCCGGGGATGGCTGCCCCTCAGAGCGGCTCCTTCCCGGTGAGAGGGGCGCTCCCAGCCCCGCGGGTGCTGCCCCTCAGAGCGGCTCGTTCTCACGAGAGGGGCGCTCCCAGCCCCGGGAATGCCGCCCGCAGCGAGGAGAATCACCATGGTGGGCCCAGGACCCGCATGGTCCCTTGGCAGTGACTGCTTTGGGGTGGGTATCGACCCACGGTTCGCAGCAATGGTCTCTCTCTGGCCCCTCTGGGGGCTCTGCCGCCCGCACTCTGATCTGTGTAAAGGCTGGAGAGGTCCCGGAGCCGGGCCCCTAAAAATGACAGCAATACCTCAGTGAAAGGCAGGGCTTGCTCTGCTCCAGGAAACTGCTGTGGGACCAATCTCAACATTGCCGCGGTCTGCTGCGGTTCCTGCTGCAGAGACCGCCTGTCTGAAACACTCCCTTGTGCAAATGGTTTCACAAATGTTATTGGACACAAATATTGGAATTTGCCAATATTGGTTCCTATTCCTAGCTATGCCTTACCTACAGAGCTTGCCAATTCCAAATATTGGAATTTGTCAGTATTGGTTCCCATTCCTAGCCGTGCCTTACCTACAGAGCTTGCCACACATGTAGCATTGAAAGATGGGCATTGGTATTGCCCAACTTACCTTCCTCCCCACCTCCTCCAGCCTTATTTCTCTTTTTGTAGCTCTCTTTGAATTACAGTGTGGTTGTGTCAGGCAAAAAAATTTGGAGAGAGAACACATTGTTTATCAAAGGAAAAAATATCCTTAGAATTATGTCGTTAATGGAAACAGTTCTTTGAAAATATTGGGGTCTCCAAAGGGTTCTACAAGGCAGGCTGGTTAAACTGTGTGTCTACTGTGTGTTTTAAGGAAGAATACTAGAGTCAGCAACTCAGAAATCAGGATCCAAAGATTTGCTGTCTTGAAAGCAGCTGAATTTTGTTTGTTGTGGTTTTGCTCGCTCTCACCTCACTATTTTTTCCCTCAATAATTATAAACATACTGGATGCATGTATCAAAATATGTATTAAATATGAATAGGTGAAAGTAGGAAACTTGCTTCAATTTCTGATCCGAGTGTATAAAAAAGTTTTAAATTTTATGCTATTAGAAAAAGTACTTAACTGACAAAAAGGATTTTAAAATTCAAATCTTGCAAATCGGTATAAAACTCCAATGCAACACATAGAAACTCGTTTAAGTGAGTGATTTGCCAGGCAGGCTGTGCTGATGCAATCTGCCAATTAAAACAACATCAATGTAACCCTCTTTGGAGTTTGCCCTGCTGCCACTGGCTTTATTGAAAACTGATCCCATTGAAAGGCTACAGCTATTACTCCAAATAAAGTCCTAAGAGACTGTAGACAGGCCAAAGGCCCAGTTAACAACAATTATGATTATCATGGTTATGTATAAAACACAAATTTGCAGAGATTTCTGCATGATAAAACACCAAAAACACTTTCTAACATATGCTGGCGACAAAATGCAGCCTTTCTTCGTTGCTGGTGGATTCTTTGAATAAAGCAAAGTCAGCACATCTGGTAAGTTTGTACAGTAAAAGCAGGAGTCCAAGATAGTAGGATTCCTCCCCGTTGTTAGTGTCTGGGGTTTGTCACCCAGTACCCTCACAACTGCCAGACCAGACTGTGCCTTCCCCTGGCTCGAACAAAGGGTATTTCATCATCACTGCACTAGGACTGATTGTTTCTTCACTAAGTCACTGTAGGTTTTGTGTGCATATAATGAACATGGTTTTTTTTGCAAAAGGCACATATTGATTGTATGGTCTCAGAAGTACTCAGCTGTGTAATGACTGAGGAGGAGTGCTCTCTGACCCTGGAATGTAAATTGCAGCTTAGAACATTCCAAAACCTGATTTATGCTCAAAAAACCCCCATGTTCCTGCTCTTCTCATCATCTTGTCTCCAGTAGCTTTATGATTGCAGTTAGGATTCCTAAATAGAGTTGAGTTCATACCACAAACTTCCTCATGATTACTGCCTGAGTCAGAAGGCTTGGTTGCTGCATTGTAAAGATTAAGAAATATAGGCTAGAAATACAGATTAATGCATTCAGAACAAATGCATTATGTTGTATAGATACAGATGTTTGCTTGACATTTATTTTTAATATTTGAAGAGAGTCAATTATGTGATCTGGTGCACTGGACATGCACTATCTGTAAGAAAGCATCAAATGCTTAAGAATTTGCATCTAAAGAACATCAGTATGTGCTGAGGCCTGAGCAGCAGGCCTAAGCCAGGGCTGATTTACAATCCTGGGCACTGTGTGACCAACACCATCAGGATTATTTACCTAAAAATAGATGACCAAGACACTTATGCCAGCTGTTTAACACCAAACAGGCCGCTTTGGAAACTTGCCCATAATCTTGTGTAGTTATCTGCAAGAAATGTATAATTTTAAGAAATTTTCCCAACTGACATAAATAGAAGTTTGTTTGTATGATATTTTAGGGAAAACCCACCCAGCCGAGGCCTGGGTGCCATCAGATCCAGGTGTTTCTGTGCTAAAAATATAAACAAGTCAAAGGACTGGCTGATGTGGGCTAATAAATCTGGACTCCCTTTCAGGGCGAATTCGGAAGCCTCACCTATGGGTGGACGTGCCAGGTAGGATTTTCCCAAATGAAAGGAAGAGTTCTCCAGGTCCTCTCTGCGAAATGGGTTTCAGCAGCAATTGCAATCGTGGATTCTGGATGACGGCATTTAGGCACTTGGTGATCTATCTTTCTGCTACTATCTTTCTTGTATGGTAATGATTAGGTGCATGACTTGCTTATTTTTGCTTGTTGTTAAAGCTGAGTTGTAAGCTTATTGTTTTATTAAATGTATCATTTTACTTTTGTGTTGCCTTACTATTCATAGTAAAATTCTCTCCATTGGGGTCTGTGTCCTTTAAGTTGTCCTGTCAATTGGCAAAACAGTTCTGCTTGAAGTGTTGAATCTGAAAGAATTGGTTCTTATCTCTGCATCATCTCTCCTAGTTCTTTCCAGAAGAACTCATCATCTCCTGGTTCTTTGCAGAACTAGGTGCTAAGTGGCTTTGTGCATTTTCAGATAAAGCAGCCTGGTGATGTAGACAATGACCATGCTGAAACAGGCACGTACTGGCAGACACTGAGCTGTCCCGTGTTTTGGCCCACAATAGTAAAGGTAAGAGGGATGGGATTTGGGACCAGAATCTGAACACCCTTACCACAGACACGTATATATGATATATATGTATACATTTCTCATTTGTATCATTCCACTCATTCTCTTAATTCTCTCCTTCTTCTCCTGCTCCATCATATGAAAAAAAATATGTGAATATAAGAAACCCCATCGACTCTAGGAAACAGTCCCAGTTTGGGAATTCATTTCCTGCTGGGGTACCGGTTATGTATAATTCCATAGACAAGACAGGAATCTGGTTGCTCTCTGGAGAGACAATCTTTTTTATCTCTGATTTTACAGACCTTTTGGCTATATAGTGGTAACAGGTTACAAGACATCTTTTGTCCCAGAGAGACCCCCAGGCTTACCAGCAAAAGCATGTTAGAATTATACTGTATGAAGGGAGAAGTATGCATCAACTCCTGCTGCTTCTCAAGGTAGGTTTTTAAATTCTGATAATAGGAACGTTTCTCTTCCTATTGTTGGTGGCTTTGAATATTAAACTTAGATTCTGATCAGAAAGATTTTGTCAGTAATCTTGGCAGCTTTGATGTCAATAAATTCCAGTGCAGTGATTTAGTTGAGTTAGTATCATCCTTTATTTCTGAAGATTGTAGTTCTTAATAAGAAAAGGTCTGCCTACTGTAAGCAAGTACTAGGTGAGGAGTGAGGAAGCATGATCATAGGTCGATCATTTTTTCCACTCTCTCTCCAAATAGTATTTGTGGGGAGGAAAAAAAAGGTTACAAATTGCAAAAATAGGGCAAGAGGCACAGTAGCAGCAGTGATGTAACTCTGCTTTGAGACTGTTACAAATTTACTAGATGGAGTAGAAGATTTCCTTACCAAGAAATTTACTGAGGAACAATAAAATGATCTGAAAATGGTACACAAACTCAGTGTCAGGACTTTGGATAAGCACAATATGATTTGCTGCAGGTGCAGTGGTCCACTGCTGCTGCCTCTCCTTAGAGGTATTGACTGCACGTATTAACTGCAGCATCATCTTCACTGAAATCCCGTTTGCTATTAAAGAACTAATATGCTTTGCCTGTTCTACTGTGAAATCACATTGGAAACAAGACACTGCAGTTTATGTAGAAAGTAAGACCAAACATGGGCAAAATCATCACCACTTTTCCCAGTTAATGCCTTGCCTTTAACCGAGATGGACAGATAAAAGTCTGGGTATTTGAGAACAATATGTGTTATCTCTTTATTTTGCAGTCCTTTAAAAAAAGAAAATTAGCACTTTGGAGAAGCTAAGGCAATGCCTCAGGGGCTGACCTTCAGGTGACTGTTTTGTCAACTGATACAGCAGCCCTGAGTTGGCAGGGTGAATATTCAGGGAGACAATGAATGCAAGATAGGGCAGAGATGAGTTTGTCTTATTGTTTGTAGAAATATGGGATTTTTATACTTCCTGTGCTTATGATTTTTGTTTTTCTCTTTATTGTGATTTTAAAAACCCTTTAAATTAATCGAGTTTTTGCTTTTTTCTTTTATATATAGATTACACAAATTTTAGCCTGAAATTCCCGTGACTTGCATGACTTAAAAATAATTAACAAATACATTTGAAGAAGTGGTCTTAAATAATACAACAAAAGACATAACAAGACACTTCCATGCTTGATCTTCTCGATGAACCAATAGAGAACCAGATGTTGAAAACTATGTATTGGCAAACAAAAGTCTGAAGTCCACCTCTGGCTTTAGGGCTCAATTTCAGCCTTACAACCACTGGCAAATGTGTGAACTTTCATTCAAAAATGCAGGTGCTTTTTTTTTTTACCAGACAAATTTCTGTAAAAAATTATTTGAAACGTAAACTATTCAGTTCTACTAATGTTCTAGTTTCCTTGCAATAAAAAAGAAAAAAAAAAAGACATTGGAAAGATTGTCTTATATAACAGCTACAAAGAGCAATTGTCACCTGGTTTAGTAAGTGTAAACGAGAAAGTTTACCATAGAGAAAGAAATACCACCGGGATGCAAAAGTAATTCTAATCTGAGAAAAGCCTTAACGGAAAAAAGCTTCAGTATTTGATTACCTCAACTCTTTGAACTGATCAGACAAAACACTAAAAAGATTTTCTCTTAGCATGGTGCAAAAAAGGTTTATTTAAGCCGGCGTGTTAAGTCAAAGTCACACAGTATCACTATTCAGGAACAATTGTTTCCTAAACAAAGAGAAACAGCAAGTATGCTAACAACTCGTTTGCCACTGTATGTTCTCGCTAAGTGCTCTGTAATTATGAGAAAAGACAATGCACATAGAGTGTCTGTGGCTTTTACTTTATTGTTTCTAAGTGAATTAGAGACCTGAATGGAACAGAGAACTCCCTATTTGAATGGAACCGTGTCAATATTTCCCATGGAAACCTGAAGTCATGTGAAACTCCGGCAGTTTCACTGTGAAAGAAACCAGTTCCATGTAAACAAATGAAGAGAAATGCTGGGATGGAGAATACGCAGAAGTCTTACCTGTTAAGGGAAGGAATATCTGAAGACTGTGTTTTGATTTATTTTCACGGATTTCAGAGAAACTAACGATACTTTAAAAAGTTGTGGGCTAATAGAATCTTCAGTGCAAATTGAAGCGTTTGGTTTTGTTTTTTTTGGGGGGGAGAGGGGATAACAGTGGAAATCAAATCCAAATTTTGAACACTTGGGTCCTACTGGTGAATACTGGTCTTTGTACAAAATACCTTCAGTAAAAGTTTCTCTCTCGATACAGGACTTCCCAAGGGGGTTCAGAGATTCCTGAAAGCCTTCAGGGATGAAGCTCTGTGAGGGAAGGTTTGAACGCCCAGACTTCTGCCCCGATTTCTCTGCAAATTCTTCTTGAACAGCGCGTAGGACAACGTGGTTAGGCAAATTTTGCCATGTATTTGCTTAAGTGTACAATGAAATCCGCAACTCCGTTGATTTTGATTCAGGGTGGAGTCCGCTTTACACCTTGATTTAGATGAAATCTCTTTGTTAAAGTCGTTGCTGCCCTTTTCCTAGCCCTGAGTCTGAGGAGGCTGCACTCGATGATTTGAGGGAATTACCGCACGGCTGCTGACCACCGGCAGTTTGACATTATGTGCCGTGGGTAATTTCTAAAGACACCAGTCAGCGTTTCGGACCGATGATGTGGAGCCGCACACGACAGCTCCGCTGGGGCTGGGGCTTTTCCAGCCAAACACGGCTGGGCTGGAGGGACCCGTGCGCCCGGACAGGCTGCGGCCGCCGCCATGCCCTCCCTCAGAGCGGGCACCGAGAGGGGCCACAGCACGGCGCCGAGCCCGGCGGGCAACCCCAACGCCGCCGTGAGGCGCTGAGGGGCTCCGGGCGATTCCGCCGCTCCCGTCCCGCCGGCGGGGTCCCGGCAGTGCAGGGTGCCGGTGCCGCTCCCGTCCCGCCGGCGGGGTCCCGGCAGGGCAGGGCGCCGCTCCCTCACAGGGCCGTCCCGGTGCCGGGAGGTGCCGGCGCTGCGCGGCTCCGCCTCCTCTTGTGACGCCGCCGTGTCCCGCGCGGCCACCGTCGTGTAAGATGGCGGAGAGCAGCGACAGCGAGGAGGAGGACTTGGTGAGCTATGGAAGTGCGCTGCAGCCTCTGCAGGAGGGTAAGGGACCCCCGGGAGGTTCGTCTGCTCTTCCTCCCTCTCTCCGTCTGTCAATACGTTGTGCGAGCGCTGCAGAGCGGCCCGGCGTGAGGCGCTGGGGCCGGGGTGTCCCGAAGGGCCTGCGCGGTCCGGTCCGGTTCTGTTCGCGGCTGAACGCCGCCCAGCCCTTACCGTGTGCGGCTGTGCCGTGTGGGCCCGGCACAGACCTGCTACCCCTGCTCCTGCTGCGGGGGGCCTTGCTCGGCAGCCGAGCTGTCCTGCGGGAGGATGGCGCAGCACAGGGCGAGCGGAGCGGGGGAAGAAAGGCCTCGGCAGCACAGCGGCTGTGGCTGTGGTACCCCGCGGCTTGTGCCGGCTGCTCCGGGTGCAGCTGGGTGCCAGTGTTTGCTTCTGTCCTCCCCACCCCCCAAAAAAAACCAGTACAGTTCACATAAAACACTTCAAACTTACGCAGTTATGCTAATCTGACCGTCTCATGCTTATATGGTTGAGATAGACAGGGCCAGGACTAATGTACAGCTGTGACTCCCAAGTCTGTGCCTCTTTATTCAAGAAATGTTGTTAAAAAGAGGTAAAGTTTGTGTCGAAGTCTGTCACTTTTGTGTTTTGTTTCAGTTTATACACTTTTGATGTATAATGTCTCGAGCAATTACTGAAGTGAAGAAATCCTACCAGAGGTCTTGCTTTCACAAGGAAAAATGCAATGTTCTCAGACGCCAGTAGAATTAAGAATTTTGATGTGAACACTTCATGCTTTGCGTTTATCAGTGGTGTACATGAATAGTTACAATGGAGTGGAAATAAATGAAATGTGGTGATTTCTGTGTCAGGGTGGCTAGTGTTTGATCCTGTTCTTACTTGCAATGAAGAAACAGCTTCTGGAGAAATGGGAAATTGTTCCTTCATGTAAAGTTGTGTCTTACTTTCTGATTGATTTGATTGTAGGTGAACGAATTAAAAAGCCAGTTCCTCTCCAAGAACAGACTGTTAAAGATGCAAAGGGACGATACCAGCGTTTCCATGGGGCATTCACTGGTGGCTTTTCTGCTGGCTACTTTAACACCGTTGGTACAAAGGAAGGTTAGATATTTTGTTGTCTTCTGGGAATAGTTATATTGAGAATCATATTGCCATGTTAGTGAAAACAAATTAACTGTCCTTAAGCTTTTTTTCCCTGCTATTCTTTATACTGTGAATAGTTGAAATATTATTGCTGAAGTAATTTCTCCGTGAGTTTTTGGACTGTAATTTTACAAATATTTCTTTGATGTATCCTTAAGATGTAAGCTTGAAATATTTGAATTGTTTCTGAATACTGTGTTGCCTTAAGTACCTTACTTAAATATTTGCCTTCTTTAAAGGATGGACACCATCAGCTTTTGTGTCATCACGGCAGAAGAGAGCAGACAGAACTGTTCTTGGACCAGAAGACTTCATGGATGAAGAGGTAAATTTAAAAAGGAATTGAAAACTTCTGTCTATAGTTGCCATGACAGCAAAAATTGAAGTAACCTTGAAATTACTTCTTGTATACAGTGTTATCCTACGAGGTTATACAGGTTATTTCATAGGTTCATTTAAGAAGCTCCTCTAATGTCAGTATTAAAAAATAAAGCTAGAACTCAATCTTTTTACTTTATCAGAAAACGCAAATACTTTTGAAACTGTTTAAGATATTTCCATTAAAGATACAGCAAAAACAACTGTGTAAGTGATTTGAGAAGATTAGCAGATAGGAAGGTCATATGCCATTTTCATAACTTCAATATTGCAGTAAGTAAGAATTTGAAGAATGTTTAATCTAAGTGTTCTCATTTTTTGTGTGTATTTCCAGGATCTTAGTGAATTTGGGATAGCACCAAAGGATATTACAACTACAGATGATTTTGCATCTAAAGCTAAGGACAGAATAAAGGAGAAAGCTAGACAGATTGCAGGAGTAGTTGCTCCCATTCCAGGAACCACTGCATTTGATGATTTAATTGGACCATCTAAGTAAGTAAATTTACCTGAAAGTTTGCCAAACCATTCATTTCACTTAGAAGTGTTGTATTGCTTAGAACAGTAATGTTTGGCCACTGCAATTGTGCAATTGTGAGACTGGAAGATCCTGCAGTGGTACATTCCCTAAGTGGCCTCCACCTGGATTTTTGTTTTGAATGTGCAGACTTGCACCAAGTAAACATTTATAAACTGACAGGTGCTGTGTATGCAAGTAGTAACACTTTCAGATTTGATTTTAAAGCAGGATATAAAACTAGAAGTTCAAATATTATATATGTACATTATTTACCAACAAATAATAAAGGTGTGGTTTGAAGTAATTTTGGGGTTTGTTTCCTTTTTTTTTTTCTTTTTAGAATAACAGTTGGGGTTGAACTGTTACGAAAAATGGGCTGGAAAGAAGGACAAGGAATTGGCCCACGAGTCAAAAGAAAGCCACGCAGACAGAAACCTGGTAGGTTCAGGGAACTTCCTGAGCTAATTAACTTTCTTGGTAGTAGAAAGTTAACATTCATATACTGATGAGAAAGTTGATTTTAAACCCTCTTTTTATTTTTATGAATGTAATTTGATGTTATGATGTCTCTTACAGATCCTACAGTGAAGATTTATGGTTGTGCATTACCACCTGGACTGTCTGAGGGTTCTGAGGTATTGAACAGGGAAAGTGGTCTGTTGACTTTTGTAAGAATGTGTGATAACAGATTAAAAAACCACAACAACTTCTTTAATGTCCTCAAACAGTATTTTAAAATGCAGTTTCAAATCTTCTTAAAAGTGTTTATAAATACTTTCTATGCTTAATGTGAAGAAAGGTGTTAATATCTAAATTTCTTTTGCTACGTAAGAAGGTATGGTTCATACACAATTCAGGGAATGCAAACTTGCCCAGCCTCATATTAACTGAATGTTGTAAAAGCTCAACGTACAGAACTTTTAGTCATATTTGCTCTCATAAACTTTTGTTTTGTACAAGGATGAAGAGGATGAATACCAGCCAGAAAATGTGACCTTTGCACCGAAGGATGTAATGCCTGTAGACTTGACTCCAAAAGAGAATGTCCATGGACTTGGCTATAAGGGATTGGACCCTTCTCAAGCCTTGTTTGGTGCATCTGGAAGAGAACACCTGAATCTTTTCTCAGGTGGTTCTGAAGAAACAAGCAATTTACTTGGTGATCTGAGACACAGCAAAGGAAGAAAACTAGGTATTACAGGTCAGGTAAGGACATTTTAATGCATTTTATCATTAGTGTAGTAAAAGCCATGTAAATTTTGTTTTAAGTTAAAAGCTCATAGTCATTGTAATATTGTAAGAAATGCTAAGTGTGGTTTGAGAATCGATTTTTTTTTTAACTTATTTTGAAGATGTGGAAAAATCCTTAGAACTCTGAAATGCCTTCACTTACTGAAACTGTAAAAGACAACTATAAAACTACCTGACTCTGAGTAGCTGGATGGAAAAATGTTCTGTGTTACTTTGATTAGATAAAGTGAATATCCAGTATGGTTTTAGTTTATGTTTTTTGTCTATTGTACTTTCAGTAATGCTGTATCTGTCAGCTAGAGAGGTTTTGTGTTGCTCCCAGGTATTTGTAGTTCTTACCTAGAAGCACTGTCAGTTTATATTTTCTGGGAATTCTACTTGTTTAATTTCCCTGTTAACTGACATTTTTTTCCTTTTGAAAACATAACCCGCTCTTAGTCAGATTATATGTGTTATTTTGTCTGCTGTCC